>NW_008825792.1:3317-25652 GCF_000691245.1 Trypanosoma grayi | reverse complement strand
AAAAAAAAAAAAGGAAAAGGAATCGCAAAGTCAGACAAAGAGTAAAGAAAGAAGCAAACATATTCAACAATGCGCCGACACGTTTTGAGAGCCACCATCGCCGCCGCTCCTGCTGCGTCGCTGCTTGTTGCACCTGCCCGTGGCATCTACACCGTCTGGGGGTCGACGCCGAACGAGGAGTGGGCGACGCGCACGCCGTGGATAAAGCGCATCACCAATCAGAGGCAGTACCGTAGCTTCGAGTTCTGGCACGTGCCGGTGGTGGAGGAGCCCGACGGCGTCACACTGTCGGCGGTGGAAACGTACCTGCTGAGCTGCATCGAGGACGATACCAACCGACTGATGAATATCAGTTGGACTTACGACTTCGACCCGTTCTGGAAGGACCGCGTGAATTCACACAATATGCTCTTCGACATCATCTACAAGAACCGCTACCCCGTCTACAAGTACCTCTTTGGCGACTACTCGAGCAACGAGGCGGCGCGGAGCCACATCGAGAAGAAACTCAATTACCTCACATCCATGATGCATTGGGCTGCAATGACGGAGAGGCGCTACACTGCAATCGTGAAGGCGAGGTATGCCGTGCAGCGCGAGGTGTGGAACGCGGTGGAGCGCGAGCGGTACCTGGCGGGCTGTGTCGAGATTGTCGAATCCTTCAAGAGGAAGATACCGAAGGAATTCGCTAGCAAGGCGATTGGGGAGCTTGAAAACGACCTCGTGAACATGCGCCACTGGGTATGGGACTGTCCCAACGCAAAGCGGACATTTGAGCAGTTGTCGTAAGAGCAATGAGAGTTGTGTAAAATATTTAGTGCTAATTATCTGACGTAGGAGGGCTCGTGCGTGGGGACGCCAGCCGGGCACAAAAGCAGCAGCAGCAGCAACAACAGCAGGGGCGTGACGGGAACGACATCAATTTAGGGTTTTAGCCGGCAGGGTGGTGGGGGCACTGCGTAGGGTGTGGTCAGGTCGTCTGACTCTTTGTATTCTTCCAAGAGGGAGGCCTGCCTGATGCTCTCCCCTCTTTTTTTTTCTTTCTGCTGTCGATACTGCTCTCCCTGCAGGAACCCTTTAGTTGTTCCTGTTTTGTTCTTTGCCTTCTTGACAGCAGGCGCGCGAGGGGAGTGCGGGGACAAACACCGGGAAGCGGAGCGCAGCGGCCTCGCACCATTGCGGCGACGACGACAGCGGGGGATGATGGCTTGCCCGCCGCTGCTGGGGAAGAGAAGGAGAGAATGAGAGAAAGCGAGGTAGTCAAAGTGGAAGCAGAAAGAACACGAATGCGACGGGGGCTTTGTCGTTGTGGTAATGCCGCCATTTGCGGCTGCAATTTTTTTCGCTACTTCCCCTCCTCTCTCTCTCTCTCTNTTTTTTTTTTTCCACTTCACTTTCTTGTTTTAAATATTGGCCTTGAGCCTCGCTCTGAAGGGGGATTTGCGGAGGGTCCCCGCGCTGCAGTCTTCCCCGCCCCACGCGTGGAGGAGTGAGAGCAGCAGAGACGGAGGGGACTTGCGGAGTGGCAGAGCACAAGGAGAATGGGGCGGCGAATGTTGGGTTGGCTTGCAGAAGTAGTGACAGCAGCAGCGCAAGCGCAGGCAACACGTAATGTATGTCAGACTGTCTACTTGGATACCCGCGTGAATGCCACGATGCGCTGCTGGTTCAGCCGAGCGTTGTCGATAGCAGCGGTTGATGCACGGGGCCGCATGGTTCCCGCTGCACTCTTGCTGCAGTGCAGGCGCTCACACATCAGCTCCTTCAAGGAGGAGGGGTACTACCGCCTTGCACAGCTGCGCGACATCCACGTTGACGAGAGCTGCTACACTGTGCTTGCCGTGCGTGGAGGCGGGCCGGGCGGCCAGGGAGCGAACAGCAGCAGCAACAAGGTGGAACTGCGTGCCAGTGTCACCTCACTCAGTGACCACTTTGACGAGGAGCTGGTGCAGAAATTGAAGGATAACGAACGTGGCAAGGCGCTCACGTCGGATGAGACGCTGCTTATCATTACAACTCACGAGCACCGCAGCGCGCACCAGAACAAGGAGGCGTGTCTGAGGCGACTAAGGGAGATGATCCAAAAGGCCTCGTGGGTGCCACCAGTGGAGTGTGGACCCATCAAGCGACCAGCGGCAATTGTCAGTGCGCACAAGACGGATCGGTGGCGGAAGGGCTCGATGAAGAAGATGCAGCGCACAGCACGTAGGGGCTTGTGGTAGTTGTGTCCTCCTGCACCTTTTGTGTGAGAGTAGTTCTGTGTCTGCCTCTGAGTGTGAGTGTAGTTCTCTGTCCGTGCTGTATTTTCTCCTGGATGCACTCACAGGTCCCCAATAATAATCGTTGTTGCCTCCGCTGTCGGACCTGTCCTTCAAGAATAACTCAAAGGTGACAAATAATAGTGAACAACGACAACAAGAACGGTGAAAACCGCGAAATAAATCACGTGTTAGCGTTTTACTCGAGTAAACTTCTATAGCTGTGCGCAGATGCTGCGGCGACTCTCACGACGATTTGCACCCCGTGCGAAGCACCACGAGGAGCTGGTGCGCATGTGGCGTGAGCGGCCGCAGCCTGCGGGGCAGGCGAAGGAGGGCAGCGGCCTGCAATTCCGTGACACGCGGCCGACGCCGGTGAACGAGCCTGACGACGCAAAGCGTCGCCGCCTGCTATATCAGTCCAGCTACCGTGGCATGGTCGAGATGGACATCATTCTCGGCGTCTTCGCGCGCCAGAACCTCGACACGATGACACACGCGCAGCTGGAGGAGTACGATGCACTGCTGCGCCAGTTCGACAACGACCTATTCAAATGGCTTGTGATGGGAGAGGCACCACCCGCGGCTGTGGCGGAGATGCCGACGTTTGCAGCGCTGCAAGACTTTGTGCAAGATGAGAAGCTGCGGCTGCTCGGGCAGGCCGTGTAATGTGTCGCTGCTTGTCTGCGTATATATATATATATATATGTATATGTATATATATGTATATGTATATATATACGCTTGTCTCTGGTGGTGGGGGACGACTTTATTCGGATGCCCCGGCTTTCCTGCCTCGTCTATTCCCTCTGTTTGTGTGCACTGGAGAGCTGTTGGATTATTCGAGCAGTGGTAGGATATTTTTTTTTACGCGCACACGCCCCTGCCCCCCTCCCATCTCGCCCTGTCTCTCTGTTTGACTGTCTGTGTGTGCGGTGGTGTGTGACAACGAAACTACGCCATGCACTTATATATTTTTTTTGTTGTTTCTTTCTTTCTTTTTTCTCCCTCAAGAGCACTTTAAGATACCTTCCCAACTGTACAAGCGAAGCAACGAGCACAGCTCCAGAACAAGAAGAGGGTGTCATACAAGGGAATAGAAAAACAAACTGTAACAGGAAGTGCTTGCTTTTTTCATTTGTGTTTTATCTGTGTTTGTGTGTGTGTGTTTGTTTTTAGGTTGTTGCTTTACCCCCCCATTCTGATTTGGGAAGCGTTACCAGCAGACGTGGTGGGGGTACTGTGCATTAACCACGCCTGAGGAGGCTGAGCAACACGTGCATCTTATCGTCTGTTGCTTCATGCTGGGTGCCAACCGCTCGGACAAAAAGGCGCGCCCCCTCCACAATGTGTCGGTGGGGTCGCCACAGGAGGAAAACACGGCGGGTGGAAATATCGTGTCAACCACTACTCATGCGCGTAGGAAACCTTCAGTCCAGAGCCGGCGTCTGAGGAGCCGCACAGCCGAGCATCGCTCATGCTGGGGTGGATGCAGTAGCAGTAGTAGCAGCAGCAGGACTGATGTTGTCGCATCCACTAGGTCACTGCTGCAGCTGGCCAATGAAATGTTGCGGCGAACGTCCATGGAGCATCACGAGGCATCGCAGCCACGAATGCCGCGTCGTCCCCAAACAAGCGGAGAGGGTGTCCGTCCAAGTGCTCAGGTTGTGCAAGGAGGAGAGACACCTCACTTACAATGTGCTGAGGAGAAGCCATACAGCACCAGCAACAAGAGCGGGGCGGATAATGCCCTGCGCATAGCGGAAGCTGTTCATGACAATATTGTGAGGGCACATACGAATAGTTTCTTCTCCCTCAGCAAGGACCCAGTAACATTCATATCATCACCGACCGTTTCTGCCTGTAGAACGCAGCATATACCGGTGGAAGTATCACAGGGCTGTAGATTTACCAATTCACGATTTTCCCTTGGGAAATCTTCCTCCTTTCCTGCAGGAGCAGCTGGTGCGGATACCAGGATACCCAGACACATCCTACAGGAGAGCCTTCCGCCGGGAATCCGCGAGGATCCATCCATTGGCCTTTTGCTTGATTCGTGCTTAGACGAACATGGTACCGTTGCATTGAGTGATTTGCTACCCTTCCTGAGACTCGCCGAGGGTGACGTGGCGGGTGGGGCTTCCACCACCGCATCAGCAACAAGAACAAAAATATCATCATCGTCTCTAGCGTGCTCTGAGGCCATGACCAAGGCCTACTTTCGTGTGTTTCTACTTATCGGTGCACGACAGTATCCAGTGGATGACAAGCTGAGTATTGTTACCTTGTCGCCGACGCCAGGCGACGTCACTGCGGGCTCACCATGGCTACTCTTTGCGGAGCAGCTTCTGCAGCGCCTCCCTCGCTTTCCACGACAGTTGTTGTACTCAATCGGTCCTCTTGGTGAAGAGCGCAGTCCACCAAAGGAGTGTGGCGAGTCGTGGGACTCGTGGACTGCGTCGCCGCCCGCGGTGAAGGCGCTGCCGTTGCTGCAAGTGTGGTCTGTCATAATGTTCCCGAGGTTTGTGGTGCTCGTGACGCGATGGGGGCTGTGTCCGATGGAGCTGCTGCGTGAGGTGCAGCGGGACACCCCAGTGTCACAGAGCGGCTCCGCCTTGTCATCGTCGTTGCCTCCGCCTACTGCCACCAGCAGCCTTCAGACGGATGGGACGCCGGGTTACTCGCTTGCCAGCCATCCGTATTTTGACGAGGATCCGAATACTCCAGGGGCACACGCGAGTAGCCCCCCCAAGGCGAAGGCGAGCATCTCTGGAGGGCCTTTTCTGTTGGCTAGGCCCATGGAGAGTGTGCAGCGGGTCAACTCGGTGCTGAACGCGTGGCGGATGGAGTTGGAGGACGGTGCATCAAAGTCGTCTTCCTCGCAGCACGGCCCAATTTGCAAGCAGCCCGCGCTGCAAGCCCGGCAACAGAGCCGTTCGTTACCGGAGACAACTGTGGTTTCACACGAGATGGCTGTGATGGCGCATCCACCAGCCCAACCGGCGAGGCGGGCAAACCCACGGCTGAAGGGGTGGCGAACCGCGGACAAAAAAAGGTTCAGCCCATACAATGCGTCTGTTCTTCACGCCCGCTCCAGCTTTTCCTGCACCAAAGCACCGGAATCAGTCGCAAAGGCAAAGACAAGGACTGCATCCAGGAGTGCTTTGGGTGGAGGTAAGACTCCGTGGGATTCTCAAGAGAGCAGCGGCTTTTTCACGACGAGGTTGCATTCCGCAGTGGGGCGTGACCACGAGCTGTATGGAAACTCATTGGAGCGGACATCTGTGGATGCGGAGGAGGACGATGCCAAGGCATGGCGTATTCCTCGGTGGCCTCGTCATTCCTTGTCGCTCTTCTCAGAGGTTACTCTGTTCCCTCCCCCAATCCAGGCGCCTGATATGACATGCTCTATTTTGCAACGGTCCCAAGGTGAGTGGGACAAGGACGCAAACAAAACGGTGCATCTGCTGTCATCGACATTGCCGATCATGCCGACGGAAAATGGTGACCTACATGAGCCTCACATTGAATGCAACGCTTTAGAAGTGGCAAGAGAAAACACTAAGTCAATCTTTTCAAATGGCTTTTCAGAACATCAACCATGCGAGAGGTATCAGCAGCCACATTGTGATCCCAACACCAATGACACCAGCAACTGGACAGCGAGCACTCGGGACCTCGTGACGTCCGTGTCTCTTGATCGACACCAGGGAGAGTTACTGTTGACGTCACACACTCCTATGAGTCTGCACAAAGGTGAAGTGAAGGTTTCTGAGTTGCGAAGCGGTGTAGAAACAGTAGAAGCAGCATCTGCCTTGAGCTTGACATCTTCTGATATGCAGGATTGTGGTGTCGTAACAGGTGAGGTGGCGCAAGAACACGTCAGTAGACACGACACATGTGGGCCTGTGACACCACTTGCACGGGCCTCCCCGAAGCGACAGCTATACATGGGGAGCGCTATACGTTTACTACAGGGAGTGGGCCGTGGCTACGTTACACGCAGGTGGGTTTTTATTGCGCGTTGCAATGCGGCTGTGGTGCTGCTGTGCCGTGTTTTCAGAGGCCTACGTGCCCGTCATCGTCTCTATAATCTGAAAGAAATACAGCAAATATGTCTTGATTCCATGAATGAAGACGCGCCCCCATCGCTTCCACAGTACAGTGCCATTGAGGATATTCACCTGCGGCGGAGAACATCAATGAACAGCCGCACAATGACGTTCACGGAGTTGTCTGCAGCGGCATTGGACCTCGTCAATAGAAGTGATACTTACATTAGCTCTTCTCGCTTGCCGATGATACGACGAAGAGAAAGGATCAACTCACTCATGCTTCTGCAGCGAGTGGGACGTGCGTATGTGGCAAGACGACAAAGAGCCGACTTTTTGCCCAGTAACCAAATGAAACAGGCGGCGACAGTGGAGACCGCTGTGCTGCGTGACGAAGAGGTGGTGCTGCCGTCGTCAGCAAATCACGGCGTACCCCTTCAGAATGAAGGACCTCCGAGCAGCACAAGCACGATGACTCGGCGGCGATCGCCCGGGGTGACATTTATTGCCTACGGGCAGGAGATGGTACGGCAAGATACAAATGACTGCTTGGGGATCCTGCCGCAAACCCCGGAAAGACGTCGAGAAATTGACAACAATGTGTGGCAAGGGCGTATGACACGTCAAGTGGACCCCCAAAAGCAGCAGCAGCAGCAGCAACAACAACAACAACAACAACAGGATCGAGGAGAGGACCAGGGGAGAATGTCTGAAGTAAGGGTTGTGGAGGAGAAGTTCACGGAGCATTTCGCCACGAAGCGGCCCAAGACGCCGATGAGGGCAGCTTTAGCGGAGGACGATGATTTTGGCGCTCTAGAAGTAGAGTGTCCGATGCAGCAGGAGAGCGTAACACCACCCGAGATGTTTCTAAATTTAAAGCCAAACAGACCTGGTCTTGGCTTTGAACGCTCGTCTTCTCCGCCTGTTGTGATAAGCGGTTTGGCGTTCTGTCACCAGATGGATGGTCTTTCTCCTGGTGATGCTGTGTCCAGCGTACAAGCCTCGAGTGCGCCCTCCTCTGAGGCTCCCTCCTGCTGCTTCTCGTGTTCCCCATCATCGGCACCGAACATAACGCCCAACTCCGTCTCATTGAGAGACTTGGAGGCGAGCTTTCCGTTCGACAACACAATGGCAAGCGTGGAGGATGACAAGAGAAGCTTTTTTAGCATCATCTCCAGCGGCAGTGAGGACTGTCGCAACGATCGAAGTGTAAACATGGTACCAGACTTTCTTGTTCCAGCTGGGCTCACTGATCAGCCTTTGATGTGTGACACGGATGCCATACTTCTCATGCAGCGCATCGGTCGAGGCTTTGCTGGGCGTAAACAGCTACACTTTGTGATGCTGCTGACTATTTCATGGTTTGAGATTGGCATGCTGCATCGTGCTGCGCATGGATATTATGAGCGGAAACAGCTGGGGTACAGATACCACGCCACACTAGAGGCAGAGAGAGACTTGCAGCGTTTTCACTACCGCAATCGATGCTCTGTACAAATACAGAGGATGGTTCGTGGATATTTGGCGAGGCAAAAAGTGAAGAAGCTGCAACGCAAGTTGTGGGTGCGCATTGAACTCTACGTTGCGCTTGAGCAGCACGAACTTTACGATGAAGGATAGACCATCATCATCATCATCANAAAAAAAAAAAAAAGAAAAAGGATAAAAGAATACACCTCAAGGGGCTCGCGTATTTTCGGACGGGGGACTCCTGTTTGTCTAAATAGGAGGCGCCGTTGTTTGTGTATATTTCACTTGTATTTCTTTTTCTGTGATGTGACTCTATGAGCACCGTTTATATCGTGGTGGCTCTCCCGAAGAATTTTTTGTTTGTTTCTTTTCTTACAATCTGATGACACCCTCAACACTACTTATACCTGTCCAGCTAACCTTGCAAAACGTGACTTCCTCCATGCCGATGCGTCCCTTTTTTTTTTTTGTTCTGGCGGCTCACCACGGCTCCCTCCATGTGCTTTGTCCGCACGCTTACCTGCGGCAGCATTGCCTTATTCCTTCGCTCTGTAGCATTCAGTCTGCCTATCTGTCTTGCCGCTCTTTTCTCTCTTTGCCTGTCTCTCTGTCTGCCTCTCCTTTCCCCAAGTGTGGGTGCATTAACCCTTTTAGTAGAAGGAAGAAAGGAAGCGAAAAAGGATATAAGGAACAAGTCGACAATTCTGTATAGAGAAAGCGGCACGAGCGTCGTTCTTCAAGCCGTTTATTATTATTTTTTTATTTTTGTCAAATAGCACCTTTTGAAAGCTGAGGGGGGGGGAGAAAGCTTGCTGCTGGGAGGACACCATGCCGACGGAGGGTAATGGGCATGCGGTGTTGTTCCGCCGGTGGTGCGTCAACGTGGCTTTACAGTCATTTCGTGGGGAGCCGTGGGCGCTAGTGTGCGACCGGGGGTGCAGTGGCAAAAGTTCCAGCAGCAATAAAAGTAGGGACAAGAAGGGTAACGCAGGAAAAGGCTGCAAGACCAACAATCAGTCATCAAAGAGCACATCGACAAAACCCAATAGAAATGTGCTGCAATTTTGTGAAAGCTCATTTTACAAACATGCGGGCGGGATGGACACGGGTGATTATCTCCCTACATGCTTGGATGCTATACGCAATTGCAATGATAACGCCACACTGCTGGATTCTGTGGTTGAAGTTGAGTTTGGCTTACAGACATCCATTCCGGATGGTGGTGAGGACAAAGCAGACTTGGGCGCAGCCGGACATGACAACGGTTCTATGCGGTATGAGCTCCAGACGTCTCTGGAACCACTGATGGCGTCGGTGCTGACGCCGGCAGTTTTCGCTGTTGTAGATGAGTGCTTGAACGCCATGGTGTTTGTGTACGGTGCCACACAAGAGATGAAGCAGCTGGGCGTGGTGGGCACACCCGAGGAATGTGGGCTGCTGCCCCAAGGCATCTGTATGGTTATGAACCGCTGTGCAGAGCGACGCAGCCATGAGTGCAGCAACTCATCGTGGTCGATCGAACCGACATCGCCCGATTTGATGTCAGAATCCACAAGCAGAGCAGGTGTGCCTGGAAGTCATCGCTTCGTCCGTGCAGAGTCAACTTTCGTTGCCTTTGATGCAAACAGCGTTGTGGACCTGGTTGAACTGGATAATGATGACGTGGAGCTCGCTGTGCATCTGGGCGATCCACAGCAAGTGCAGCAGCGCGCAGAGGGCGGGGAGTTGCATGAGGGCTTGAAGGGAATGACCCCAACAGATGCTCGCGTGAGCAATGCGCGGGCCATGCCGGCGGAGCACGCCAGTCATGCCTTGGAAACGCTTGATATCGGTCTTGAGAACTTCACCCGCGCAACAGAGATGGGCCTGCTGCAGTCTCAGGCGGGGACATCGCTCCTTTTCTCTCTCACACTTTATACGGATGACTTTCACTTTGCCACATTTCATTTGCTTTGCCTCGCGGAAGATGCTTCTGTGCAGAATTGGGTGGTTACCTCTGCATTGGCACGCAGTCAAGCTGTGGCGAGCGAGGAGGAGCTCAACTCATCCATCATACAAAATGTCTCGTTGCCACAACCATTGCGTCATAACGCCGCGACAATGCTGCTGCCACTCCTTTGTTTCGGGAACATCTACACCTCGGTGCTTGTGTGTGCGTACAACTCTGTTACCGCCGTCCAGCGGCTGACGCGGGACCTCACCTTTGCCCTGGCAGGGATACGCATGCTGACGGTGCCACAGGCCACTGCGCTGGCGTCGCGGCACTCCCAACGGCCGTTGTCGTTCGACTGGGAGGGGAGCCACACGCATGATGCTAGGCATCGCTATGGAGACAAGACAAACAGACAGTCGCCATGGGAAGAGTCGCGGGACACACACAAGGAGAATTATGGTGGGTCACCGGGTATACACGGCGTTGACCCACAGGACCGGAGCCCACAGACGCCATTATCGCGACACGTTATACGTGTGCCGCTGGGCGACGAAGACCGGTTGTATTTGGATGAGAACCTCTATCGCGCATGTAGGGGCACTTCGCCGCGCGTAGAGACGGTGTCCAGCAACCCCCCGTACTCCATCGTCGTGGTTGACACACAAGCTGCAAAGCATGTGCTGTTGGGTCCCGCCGCGTTGCGGGCGAAAGTAGGAAACGAAGGGCCAACTCCTGCAGGAGCTGCAACAGGTGGTGTTGTGAGCCCAAGTAAGAAAGCAACGGAGAAATCCAAGAGAGAGAGCCCTATCACCCCCGACGTCGATGATCATGACGACAAGGGTGGTGAAACAGCGAAAGGTGGCCATGCGAGTGCTGAAGTTTCTCTTGGCCGCCCAGGCGTGTACGAGGTGGAGGAACTTGTTACTCTTATTAGGTGTGAAAAGGAAGTGATAAGAGATGAAGATTATGATGATGCCACTGGTAGTGGTAACGGCGGCGGTGGTGGTGGTGAAAATAGTGGAAACAGTGTTGTGAAGAAGGGTGGAAAGGGAGAGAAGAAGATGGACGCGGAGCCAATCAATGTCCCAGCAGACACGAAAAAGTTTTATACAGAGGTGATGCACGGCGATGAAAATAAAAGCGCGACTTCGTCGAGCCCCAAAGGTGGTGCGTTTGCGCCTGAAGTCAGTGGGGCGTGTGTCCGCGTGACGCCGGAGGTGGAGGAGCTGGATTCCCTGGTGGAGGAGTTTTCGCGCTTCTACCACGAAGCTTACGATGCGAAGAAACGTATCAAGCAGCTTGAGGGGGAAGTGATAGGGTTGCGCGAGGCGTTAGACAAGAAAAAGAACATCGAGGAAGAGTTGCGGCATGAGCGGGAGAGAACGAAGCTGCTGGGTAGTCAACTGGTCGCTGCGAGGTTTAACAAGAGGAATGCGCATCGGTAGTGGATGGGAAACGCATGATGCAGATACCACGTCGCGGTTGATATGATGCGAATGTGAGGAGGGGGCAACCATAGATGTATGATTCTTGACCAACTCCGTTGCAAGTAGTTGAAATCATTGTCGACATGCACCGCATTTCACTGTTGTGTCCACCATTTGGCGGAGAGGGATTTGGGCTTCCTGCTCTGCGTCGGTTCTCCATCACCCACCCACGAGGGCTTCGGTAGAGTGGAGTGGTGGCATACTCTCGTTGATCATGTAATGTTGCGCAGATGGCTTCGAAACGGCATAGCACGAAAAGTCCACTATCGCTGTCGTCACCACTGGCAGGTGTAATGTGTCACGGGGTGTGCCTCGCGTGGGGTTTGTTACACGACAGCAAGGCAGCATTCGCTTCGTCACTCAGCGGGGTGCGTGGGACAGCACACACACACACACAGAGAGAGAGAGAGAGAGAGCGAGAGAGAGAAAGAGAGAGCTGCAAGCCTTTATCAAGAGAGCTGCGGCTGTGGACACTGGTGTGCCGCCTTGCACTGCTCTTCGGTGCAAATGGATCCATGCATCTTTTTTTTTCTGGTTCTCAAGCCATTTGTTGTGAAATAGTGTCGATATCTGATCGATGCTCGCTTTTTTTTTTGTTGTTTTTTGATTGGGAGTATATGTATAACCACATATATTTCTTTATGTATTTTCCGCCACACGAAGACGATTCTGTATGCGGAGATACGCATATATACTCACATGCACCGTGCAGGCGGGTTTGTTAGCCTGTAACTATGCTATATGTGGATATTGACCGTCACGGTACCGCATTGTTTCGGTGAACACATTGTCAAAAAAAAAATACACCGGGACGTGAATAATGGGAACAAGCAAACACTCCCATTTCCCCCTCCCCCAAGCACTTGCACACACCTACACACACACACACACACACACACACACACGCAGGGGCAAACAGCATGTTAATATCTCTGGATGAACGCACACATACATATATATATATATGTATATGTATGTATGTATGTGGTATATAGAGATTGTAGCGTATTCTACAACCAATGGAGGTGAAGAGGATGGACATATTTGGAGAAAGCATGCGAGACGACGAGGGTGTGCAAAGCAACTAAGAGTAGGTGTTGAAGGTGAACGAAATAAGATGAAGAAAATGAATGAGAACGACGAGTGTCTTTCAAGTAAAGGAATATGATATAGGTTAAATGTTTTCGGAGATGCATGAAAGCGGAGATGGACGGCTCTTTTTCCGTCGCGCTCTCTCTGCCGTGCTGTTGGCGCCTAAGGCGGAGTGGCTGCGGCCGCCCCGCCGATGCTTCAGGGCGGCGCAAGTGGGGGACGGAAGCTAAATAGCACAACAGAAGCCACTGTGGGGCTATAATACGCAGTGGATAGCTGCTTTCTTCGGTTGAGTGCGTGCAGCGAGGAATGCGAACACACAAAAAAGAAGGGAATCACTTGGGGGAAAAAAAAGACAGAGAGAAGCCCAAGACCGCTGGGACCGCAGGTCGCTTTGTATTCCGCGGCTCTTCTCTCCCTCTTTCGCTGGGTATCTGTGGAGATGGCTGGGGGAGCCGTGGCTGCCCCATTGGTGCCGTCACTCCCCCTTGTCTTTCTCTCCCTCTCTCATTTTCCACCCTCCCCATTATCTTTGGCCTTGTGTGATTACCGCCGTGCGTCTTTTTCTGTTTTCTTTGTTTCTGCCGGTTTTCGAACGGGAGGCCAGTTGCTTATCCAGGTGCTTTTCCCGTTCCTTCTGTTACTCACCCATGTGACCGTGTGCATGTGGTTCATATTTACATGTTCCAGTTTTTCAACATTACTCCCCCCTCTCTCTCCCGACACTTCCGCTGGCGACTCGCACACCCGAGCCAGGATATTATATATATATATATATATATAATGACACAATCTGCTCTTGCGGATCTTTCCCTTGTTTTGTTTATGTGTGATTTCGAGGCCTCTGTGTGTGCGCAGTGACTGATAGTAGTACTCCTTTCCTCCGCTTGTTCTTGTTGTCCCTTCACACACCAGCGAATGGCACCTACCGCGTTGGAAAACTTGTCGCGCTTTTGGAGTGGCCAAAGAAAGAGGCCGCCCATCAGCTACGCGGTAAATGTGCAGTGCCTCCCGCAGCACATAACATCAAAGTACATGGGCATGGGCATGGATGAGGAAACACAGCAGTGGATCACGCGTGCAGTTGATGTAAGTGCAGTGAAGATAATACTGTCCAATCTCTTGTGCACTGTCTTCTCCCTCACGACAGCGAACGGGATCGTTGGTCGTGGCCATATGTTCGTCATGCACACCGCGCAGGCGTTGTCGTTGCTGCAGGGCAAAGACAGACCGTTTCCTTTGCCAACGGGCCCATTGTTCGACACACTCCTCGACATCGGCGCCGGTGATGGTGGAGTTACGGCGGAGCTGCAGCCGCTCTTTCGTCATGTAACGGCTACAGAGTACTCTATTCCCATGCGATGGAGACTCTGGTGGCGGGGCTACGAAGTCCTGCCGTACCAAGATCCGTTTCGCTACGCCGATGGCTCCTTGCGGCAGTACGACGTTATCTCGTGTCTGAATGTGCTCGACCGTGCCGATGCTCCACTGACGCTACTACATTCGATGCGTGACTCTTTGGCACCCAATGGCATCCTCCTCCTCGCTGTTGTGCTGCCATGGTGTCCGTTTGTGGAGGATGGCAAACAGCAACGCCGCCCGGCTCAGAAGTTGCCGATGGAGGGAGGCGAGTGTTGCAGAGGCGCAACATTTGAAGCTTCTCTTGAGCGTCTTGTGGATAATGTCTTAATTCCATGTGGCTTTAAGCTGGAGCGGTGGACGAAGCTACCGTACCTCTGTGAAGGTACTTTGCAGACGGAGTACGCGGTGCTTTATGATGCGGTGCTGGTGCTAACGAGGAATGTAGAGGGTTTGACACCTGGGGAGTGCGGTGCCGATTGAGGAGGGCGATACATTGAAAAAAAGAAAAGAACAACAACGACAATGCAAGCGAAAGAACGAAATAATATGATATACGGTTATATTTGATGCTCCAGTATCCATAATGCATATCGGTGTTGCGCAACTCTTCCGATGCTCCTTTATGTGAGCTCATATCGGTGGGCCTACGTCTCACGTGTGTGCCTCGTGTCCTCTCAAGACGGCGTGTGTGTGTGTGTGTGTTTTGTTTGTGCTTCTCCGCCCCTAGTTTTTGCGCTTTTATTTTTTGGATTCCGCTGATTGTGTATCGCGACAATCAGATTTTTTTTTTTGTTTGAATCCAAAAAAGAGAAGGCGAGTAATGAGCGGGCCATCACAGCCACCTGGTGGCTTTATTCCCCGTCCCCCGGGGATGCCGCCACTGCCGCCTGGCTTTAAACTGCCGCCTGGTGTTGGCATGCCGCCCATGCCGCCTGGGCTCACGCACCCGTCCAGCGCGCCACCACACATGCAATCCAACGTGCGTGTTGGTGTACCGCCTCTGCCACCGCAGCACCAGCACCAGCAACGGCAACAACAAGGTGGTGCTCCGCCACCCGGTGTGCGCTACCCGCAGCCCCCGTCGCACCTCGCCCAGTGGCCCCCGGAGGGTGGAGAACAGGGATACCTCATGCCGCCCGGCGTGCTGCGCAGCTCGAACGACATGTACGCAAGGAGGGATGATCACCGCTCCGCAATGGCGCCAACTGGTGATCCGCGTGGGTTTGCGCCACCCCCGCAGCCGCCGATGGGAACGTCGTACCCACAAGCACCTTATGGGGCCGCACCACCACATGATGGAGATCGCCGTGGTGGGCATGCCCACAGGGGTCGCCGCGATGATGAGCTGCGGGAGCCGACGAACACCGTGTGGGTGGGAAACCTTGACACATACGAGCACACAGAGGATGTACTGCGACGTGAATTTTCTGAATTTGGGCGGGTAATTCGAATTGCTAAAGTTCCTGATAAGAGTTACTGCTTTGTGCATTTTCGATATGTGGATGAGGCACGCAATGCCGTGGAGGCGCTCAGTGCACGAGGCTCCCTCGGTAGGGCGCGTTTCAATTACGGCAAAATGTTTGAGTACTCAAAGGAGGAGCTAGAAATGCCGCAAGAGGCCAACAACTACAGGCAGCCCCGGCGAGGACGTGATGATGAACGGCACGACAATGAGGACAGGCGGCGCCGCCCACGCCGTGAGGAGGAGCGCATGGAACCCACAAATGTGCTGTGGGTGGGGGACTTGCCACCCACTGTTTCTAACGAGGAGCTGAACGAGAACTTCAAGGTGTTCGGCAAGATCACAACTCTCTCCCGGTTGGACAGCCGAAACATGGCTTTCATTCACTTCGAAACAATCGAAAGCTGCACACAAGCATTGGACCTGATGCGAAACCAGCCAATTGGTGGAGCGAGGGTTGTCCTTAACTATGGACGAGCACAGCGTAACCAGTCCAGTGCTGAAAGTGGGCTGACCCCTGACGGCATTCCTTCCAATGAAACACCAACAAATGTGGTGTACCTTGGTCAGTTCGCATCGGATGTGATGGAAGAGGACGTTGAAGACTTATTTGAGCCATTTGAAGGCTTTATCAACTCCAAGTTCATCCAGTCTAGCGGCATTGCGTTTGGGCATTTTGACAGCATTGAACACGCGCGTGTGGCCCGTGTGGCGCTTAACAATACCCTCCTGAAAGGTGCCCCGATGCGCATCAGCTTTGGTAAGAGCAACCACAACATGACAATGGCGGACCGCATGCGCCGCGGCAAGCACGCCCTGTTGGGTGGCAGTGGTGAGCCGCTTTCAGGCGTTCCGGGGGCCCCCAGTCTCGACGGCTTTGTCGGCGCTCTTACCGCGGGCCCTGGCATCCCCGGTAGTGGTGGTGGTGGTGCTGCTGCCAACAGCGGCGCGATAGTGGCTCTGCCGGCGATGGGCGTCACGGTGGGCACAGTTGCGGCACCGCAGCCACCGACGTGCTTCACGCGAGAGCGGCCCACGCCGGATATGACGCTCGAGGCACGACTGCAGTCACTGTTAGGCGCTACGTACAACAGCTGTGGGGAGTCGGAGAAATCACTGAGTCCTAGCGTAATACAGACCATCTGCGATCTCATCGATGACTGCGTTGATGAAAAGAGTGAGAAGCGGCTAGACGACACAATCTTCTTATACTCCCCACTCAATGCCGCTCACATTTTTGGCATTCTGGCTAAGCGCATGCATGATTACTTCAAGGATGATCCTCACAAAAAGCTCTACATTTTGTACGCTGCCACACGTGTACTTCTCGGGGCAAAAACCGACTACCTCTTTTTTACCAAGGCGTCCCTTAACGCATACCTTATGACTGTCCTTGTGGCAAGCGAGGGACAAACGCCAAGTGGGGCGGAAGTGATCACGTCCATCATTGAGAACGTCCATCGGCACCCGTTTATTGAGGGACAGAAGCTGGATGCTGACTTCATCGAGGTTTTTCGTGAGCAACTCGACAATATACTCAAGCGTGTCAAGGTGGATCAGGACCTCGCCTCACTCCTGAAGAAGAAACGGAAATAACCTACTCCACGACAAGGCGGAGCAGGAAAGAGAAAATGAGGCGAGAAAAGAACAGAGTACAACGGAGAGTCACGGAGGGGATTGCAGAGCTATTTAATCTTTTTCTCCTAGTTGTTATGAAGAACTGGTGTCATTCGCACATCCCGTCAACAAGAAAGAGGGAAAGAAAAAAGGAAAGATACTTGTTAATGAATAAGAAGCTTCTTTTAACGATATCATGCATAGAAAAACCGTCTGGGGTTAAACTCTCTTATGGCCCAAAAGTCAAACGCCAAGAGGCTTTGAAATACGTGGCCAACACAAGAGGTGTTTTTTGATGATGAACTCTTCTGCTGATTGTGCACCGATGTCTTCTCTTTTTTGATCTGTTCTTGCCTTCTCTGCCATCGGATGGTATTAGTCACTTCTGGTGCGTGTGTATGCATGCCTCTGCCTCGAATTGGTTTCCCCCTTCAAATATATATATATATATATCTATATATACCGAGAGGGAGAGAGACACGTACAAGTATGCATGTATTGACACGCTCTAGCGGTACCTGTTAAAGTTGGACCTTCTGTTTAAAATAGAAGACGCAGTGCCGACTGTAACTCGGCTTTTACTTTTGTGTTTGACCTCATCTGCTCTGTGCCACTATTGCATACTGCCATAACTCACAGCACCGGTGGGATGAGATTCACACTCCTTCATCCCCGAGTGCGAGGTGTGTCCTCGCATTCTAAGAGGGGTGCTGTGGGTGCCTTTGTTTGCCTATCTGGGGGCACGTTTCTGACGTCTATGGGAGTTCTCTGAAAATTCTGATACATCTTCAACTGCAAGGTGCTTCTGCTGCTTATGATGATGATGATGTCGATGGCCGCAGTGATGATAGATTTATATGCCTTTTGGCCTTGTTGTGTCGAATTCGTACCCCTGACCTTCCTCGAAGGACAGTTTCGCATCCGTCTGCTGCGCTTATAAGTTTGGCGCCTTTCCTATTCTTAGTTAGAAGCGCCTGTCCGACACACATAAGGGTTGTCGTGCTTTACTGCAATCACTGGAGAGTGCGGACGGGAAGGGTTACCTACCGGTTCGCCGCGTTTGTGTGTATGTGTTTTTGCCGACGCGCGGTGCCGGCTGTTCGCTCTGAGAGGGGGAGGGTACCCGTTATACCACAGACGTGTTTCTTGGTGTATTTTGGTGCCTCTGCTGCGCCACCGTTGCGGGGAATCGGCGATGGGAACGGCAACACGAGGGATCAGCCACATTGTCTGTGTGCTCTCGTATCTATCGCGGGGTTGCTGCCATTCCTCCAATCTGGCTTTTATTTTATTTTATTTTTTCACGACCCCAAACAGGAGTGAGGGGGTGCTGACGGGGCTACAAGTGGCACTCCTGCTGTTGGTGTACTCAAATAAGGCAAGAAAAAAAAAAGCCATAAAATAGCCTTACGATCATTATTTTCTACTTCTCCCTGGCGTTTTTTTTTTTTGACTATATGTGTAGTGTTGAGCTAAACAACGGTGATAATATAAAGAAGCGTAGGTGGAAACACAAAGGCACCTAGCACGAATCATGCGTCACGGTAGTTGGACTGCAGCCGTGCTGTTCTACGGTGCCCTTCTTTGCCTCCTCTTCACGACCGCGACAACTGCAGTGGAGCTGGACACAAGCGCAACAGCCAATGCTCCACTCCTGGAGCAAGTGATGGCGCAGCCCTTTGCGGTTAGTGTCATTTCCGACAGGTACGGCGTCTTTAACGCGACTCTTGACTTAAAAGGGTCGCTAAATTTTCCTGAACGCATTCACGGTGAACTGATCCCGGTCGGGGATCAGAGGCACGACCGAGAAGGGTCGGAGCAAATTGCCCTGGAGCACTTCTCGCAGCAGCGCCATCTGATGGGCGAGATGCCACCGCAGGGCTCAGTTGATGCGCGCCCGTCCCTTCTGAGTATCGACGTTCAGCTTGAGTTCTCCGGTGCAACCTCCGGGATGCTGCGTGCGTGGACACTGCCATTCAGCGCGAAGCTTCTCGAGAAGCGTCTGGCGGCAATTGAAGAAGACGAAGTGCTGCCGACCGCCAAAGCCGCCTTTGCCTTCGGACATGAATCGAGGAGCTCATTCATCTCCGTGCTCAGTGACGTGCCACAAGTGGCGCGCGTTGCAACGGGAACGGTTACACTGGAGGATGACGCATCGGGCACCTTCACGCTTCGTTTCTTCTCTGAACATGAGTTCTCCCTCACGTTGCTGCTGCTGCAAAAAGATGGCAGTGTGGCTGACAGTATTTGGATGTACGGCTACGCTGCTCCCAACAGTGCGCTGCTGTCGCGCAAAGGCGTGAATCAGCAGCCGTGGTGGCACAAGTACGTGTTGATGGGATTGGCTTTGCTTCTTCTTGTGATGCAGGTCCTCAGCGGCTACCTTGATGCAAAGAAGGCGAAGAAACAGCAACTGGAGCAACTCGTGACGGGCACTACGGCGGAGAATAAAAAGACTAATTGATGTGGTAAGACGCAAAATACGCATACACATATTCCTTCCTTGTGTACGAGGAAAGTGTTTTTTTTATTATTTTGTGATGTTTGGCCCTGTGAGCAATAAAGGGGGAGGGCGTGTGTGGCCGTTCCACGGCGGTGAACGCTCCGTCTTCTTCCTGGGAGTATTTTTTGTTCCTGCGGCTGGCTGCATGTTTGGGAGCCGTTTGTGTGAGGTGTGAAGCCTGTGGCGGCATCACTCTGTTGCGGTCTCGTACCACCCCGCCCGAAGGGTGGCGTTGCGCTTTGGTGCCACTGAAGGGAGGACCACCACTCTGGCTCAATGGAGCGACATGTAATTTGTTCCCATTTTTGGGGTTTTTTTTTTGTTCTTCCTTCCCCCCTTGTCTTCTCATGTTTTGTATTGCTCCTTCAAAGAATAAAGGGCTGGCGCGTCTCGTTGTGCGATTGGCTCTGAGGCAACCTCCACTCCACCCCTGGTACGAGGTGCTTCTGCTAGCGGGGGCACCGTCTTCTTCCGCCGACCGCATCGTGGCTAGATGATCAATACCAGCAGCGCCGTTGATGAGCCGGAGGGAAGGCCAGTTGTCATGGTGATAGGGGAGCTGACCACGTATCTCTGCCGTGCTGGCGAGACGCGCCCCTTCGCGGAGGAGGGCCCCATACCGGCGGGTGTATTCCGCCGTGTTCCTGCTGCTTCTGCTGCTGCTTCGGCGCCAGCAACGATGGCGGCGCCATCCGGACAGGAGGCGGTGTCACGTATTGTCTTGAGGCTCCGAGAACACGTGTTCGACAGGGGTGTTGTCGTCATTATCCCAATGCACTCCTCCCAAGAGTACCGAGAAGGACTTGTCTTGTTTATGTTTGAGAGACTCCAGGTGCGGACGATAGTTGTATTGTCGGATGTTGTGGCTGACGCCTTCGCAACGGGATTTCGGGAAACACTTGTGCTGCACGCGTCACTGGAGGCCCTCAGCGTCGCCCGTTTAGAGGCGGGTGCCACACTGAAGTACGCGGCAAGCGGTGCCGGCTCACTGTCGCGCCTTGTGACGCCCAGTGCAGCCAACAGGAACTGCCCTCAGCCGAAGGATGAGGGATCCGAGGTGGCAAGAAATATATGGAGTGGCAAAGATGGAGGCGATGTTGTTGTGTCATCTTCACTTCGAAGGGCTTGGGCAGGTGGTTGTTCGCCTTCGACGGGTGTGGTGGATCTGTTGGACGAATTGTATCACAATGCGCTGGCCTCTTTCTTTGGTGATGATGTGTACCAGCGGGTATTATCATTGAGAGGAGCTCAACCAGAAGAAGTACAGCATAAAGGCACTCGAATGAAGCGGGGACGCGATGAGGGCGAGGAGAAGTACGAGGAGGAAACTGCAGCCAACGGCACGGGTCGAAGACGAGGGGCGTTGGGGCGACTCCTCGCTTCTGTCGCTGAGGACGCGCCGTTGTCGGTGATCATTGCGGGCGAGGCGCTGCGTGTGGCTCCTTTACTTCAAGACTTTCTTGAGGAAGCGGTCCGTGCTCGTAGCGAGACACAGGAGAGAAACAACGTATTATCATCATCGTCATCCTCCTCTTCATCCTCATCATTCACCACGTCGTCTTCGAATGACAGTGATTCCAACTCTACTAGCTCCTCGAGGCAGGTTGGCGGACTACTTAATCTTCAGCAGCTGCCGCTGGCGGAGTTCCCATGGCTGCTACCTGTCCTGGGTGGCTCGCTGGTCTCGCAGTTGTCGTTGGGGGAATTAAGTAAGCTGCGCATCTCCAGAGAGGATGCTCTTTCGTCTAAGGGTGCCATTGTACATTGGCGTTCAGTGCTGTGATGTTGTTGGCGGAAAAAAAAAACATCCTTGTGTGCACGTTGCTCTGTGGCTGTGCGATACCGAAAAAGAAAACATTGCTTTTTTCTACGTTGGAGGAAACAAAGTAAAAAAAAAGGAAATTCTGCTCATACGGCACTCGTGGTATTTCACTCAGCTTCTTCGCTCTCCTCTCCTTCCACCATCTCAGTGGGTGGGGTGGCCGAAGGTGCAGCAGGGTTAAAGGGAAACGGCTGCAAACGAGGGAAGGGGTGGCGTAGACAAGTGTGTGGCTCCATGCTGTTGCGGCGATGGGCTGGAAGCGTGCTGCGCCATCGCCACCGCAATCATCGTGACTCGGCGCGTTCCCGACTGGAGTTGAGGAGGATGGCCATCCTGGAGGCAGCGGCTGACATGCCTGCGCACGAGCGTGCCCTTGCGACGCCGATGCAGTCCTCGTCGCTGTCACCGGTTGCAGGAACATCGGCCGCCTTGCAATCCATAGACGATGTGGTTGAGGCCGCGTGTGGTCGGTTTGCTCCTGTTGGTGCAGAGGCTCGCCCCGACGCCACCGGCTTGTTTGGCTCATCGTCGGTACAAAAGGCCGCTTCCATGAGCCACTTTATGTCGGAGTGCCGACGGCTGCGGCGTGAGGTTGGGGAGTGTCGCGACCCCCACAACCGTCGTCTTCTCCGCGAGACGCTGCGGAGTTTCTGGATGGAAAATGTGGACGGGGCGCTGGCGTGCTGCGCCCTTCACGGTCGGGACTTCGGCTTCGTCGCTGATTTTGGTCTGACCGACGATGCGCTGCATGTGTCCTTCGCATCCCTGCAGCTGGCACTACACTGCGTGGTGCAGGAGAAGAGCACCTGCTCCTGCATGAGTATGATGACGGCGCTGCACTACATGGCGAGGGAGCTCGACTACCTGGAGAAGACGTATCTGCGTGCTCCTGCACACGGTCGTGGACGGCAGGAAAAGCAAAAAGTGAGGGAAGTAGCGGAGGAGGAGAAGCGAGCGGCGAATTGCACCGGTGTGGGGGGAACGAACCAAATATCCATGAAGACACCACCACCGTCTGTGGAGGCGCTAGAGGTGTTTCGTCACACAATCGCCACTGTCGGTGTGGAGCGTATTCATTTATTCTTTCTTCAGCGTGGTACTGCCGATCGCGTGTTGGGCTCCGCGGAGGAAGCACTCCATGCACTCGAGTTTCTCGCGGTCGTGAAGGCCACGGATGCGGACGAGAGCACTCGGGCCCTTGTAGAGGACAGGAAACGACAGGGCTGCGTGTCCATTGACCAGTACCTCTTGACGACACTGTTTCGGCACATCTCCAG
>NW_008825792.1:0-3120 GCF_000691245.1 Trypanosoma grayi | reverse complement strand
CGATGGATCGTATTGTGTGGGGGCTTTGCACCGCATTGCAGCGGAAGGACGCTCGTTTCGTGAATCCGTTTCACTATGTGCAAATCATGGCGACACTCTCGCGGCTCCCACCATACATCCTGTCCCGCGCTCCTCGACCTAGGCGTCAGGCACTGCAAAACCTCGAGGCCCTCACCACGATGGGCGCTGACGAAGCGGCAAGAAACACGGAGACGGTGGCGGCTGCAGCACCAGCAGCAGAAAAGCAGGAAACCTCAGAGCGGCGCTCTATGATCGTCGATGGGAAGACTTCGCATACAGCCGAGGAGATGTGGGAGTACATTATTGCCAAGACGTGCATATTCATTCCAAGCCTCACGTCGAGTCAGCGGTGCCGAGCGTGCCGTGGGCTGCGGCTGGCGGTGCTGAAGCGCGAGAGTGCTTTGGCCCGCAGCTCACGTGGTGATGCCCGGCGCTCTGCGAGTATGTCCCTGGCGGAAACACTGCTGCTGCCCATGGCCCATGAACTGTCGCGGTACCCGAAGGACTACGAGGCTGCCATGTTCAGCCGCGCGCCCGATGAGAAGGGCTAGTCGCTCCGCGTTGAGGCGGAGGAGGGCTTGCAGGAATACGCTGCGGGTGGATGTACAAGTGAGATGCATGACCTGGCGGTGCTTTGATGATGCTTATTGTTACTATGATTATATTTCGCACTATATATATATATATTATTTATATATTATTTATTTATTTATATTCTCTTGTCTTTCTCTCTTTCTTTCGCTTTCATCTTTGAGCATCGTTCGTGTGCCTTCGACTAATCCTCTTTCCGTCTTCACCTGCCCTTTGCTGGCCGACGTGAAGAGCTCTTGCCTATTAGTACACACCCGGGGGAGGAAGGAAGGAAGGAAGGAAAGGAAAGAGAGAGCGAGAGACTCGATCCCTTGAAACAAGTAAAATTTAGCATAGCAATGATCCGTCGATTTGGTGCAGCTGCCGCGTCGTCTCGCAGCACACCACGGGCGCTCGTCCCAACCACCAATTGTTCGACTGTGCGGGAGTTTCACAGTGTGCTTGGTGTTCTGTCGTCTCTTGTCATGTGCACTGGCTGTGTCCTCTGCTTTGGATCGTGGGCAAACAATATTTGCAACGTGCAGAAGTACGGTCGCTGGCGGTTCCGCAACTCTATTGATGACGTTATCATGGTATCTGACTTTAAATCCGCGCGATATATTGGCGGCCTCATCGGTTTCTTGTTCTACTGGTTCATTGTAGGCCCCAAGAAGTACAGGTACGACAGCAACTTGGCCGAAGTCCCGGGTAACAAGCGTTTTGGACCGTTTTAGTATGGGTCACGATAGCATGTAGGCACTGAGGGGGAGGATGTAGAAGGGTTGTTAGTACCGATGAGGGCTATGCCTGGCGGCGTGCCGTTTTGGGGGGTTTAGGGAGGGGTGGGGAAAGTGGGAGCAGTGCATCTGAGTACGGCCCGCGTGGAAGTTGAAGTGGTGGGGCCATAGTCTTCCTGCTTGTAGCAGAGGTGTGTAGCCATACGCCTTGGGCCTGTGTTGTTGCCCGTGTGTCTGTGTGTACGTTTGTGAGATGATCACTGTGTGCATGGCTGTCATTGATTTTCTCTGTATTCCTTTTTTTTTTATTTGGTTCCCTCTCTCTCTCTCTGATTGTGTGTGTTTTGGTTGGTTTATTCCTGTTGTATGCAATTTCACGTGCTCAGTGTTGTGTGCCCTTCTCTCCGACTCTTCCTAGCTGTCTCTCTGTCTCTCTCGACTGTTATCATCGTCATTGCTCCTCTTCTGAGAAAGGGATCAACGGGAATCGAAGCATGAGCAAGCCAGCTTCCCAGCTGAGCGAGCGCGACGTGCAGCACATGCGCATCCACCGGCGCCTGAACGACCTGCGCATGCAGCCACTCAAATCGCTCCCCATGACGCTCTTCATGATGTGGATGGTGGGCAATGAGGTGAGCATCTTCTCCATCATGTTCGTCGGCATGGCCGTGGTGAACCCGCTGCAGTCCATCCTGGGCACCGGCAACGTGTTCAACGAGTTCAGCGAGGAGGCGGAGAAGGACACCACCATCCGCAGCGCCGTCAATCAGTCGAAGCTGGTCTACATCGGCGCCAGCCTGCTCGCCTTCGCCGTGGCGTTGGTGAAGCTGAGTTGGATGGGCCTCATGCCGGTGAACGCGATGGACTGGCTCGACAGCACGCCGCCGAGCTACAAGGAGTACAGCCAGGGCGTCGCCTTCCACTGACGCACGCGTCGTGGGCCGCGCGCTGAACGGGGAGCACCGGTGCGGAAGGGGAGGGGGGAGGATGCAAAGAAGAAAGGAAGGAAAAAAAAAGGATGTGAGGAAATGGAAGAAGAGAGGAACAAGAAAAAGAAAAGGGAATCCACCAGCAGCGGGTGTTGGGTGGCAACGCAACGCGTGACGCATTCCTTGCTGGGGCATTCATTGGTGCCGTGGGGAGGTGTAGTGCGGCTGCTGGCCATAACAACGGAGCATCCGGTGGAGTCCCTCACAGGCGGCATGCACCCACTCATACGCTCCCACATCAGCGCTGTGCTTTCCTCCCTTTTTTCCCCTGCATCGTTGTGGTCGCCCTGCTTATTTCTTTCTTCTTTCTTTCGCTTTTCTTTTTTTTTTCTTGTTTTTCGTCGGCCATGGCCATTCCCTCGTATGCGCCACCAGCCCAACGGCAAGAGAAGAACAAGAAGGTCGGCGCGCTACCTCCCCTTCTCCCGACGTACCGCGATGCCATCACTTGCGCTGAGGGTGGCGCGCAGCATTCGCACCTTTGACCTGAAGCACAGCTGCCGCACGCGGCCGTACGCGTGGTACTTTTCCGTTGCTGCACTGTTTGTCACGTGGGCGAACTACGCGCAGTACAAGCGGCTCAAGCCCATGTACCCGAACTACGAGGAGTATCGTGTGAATGAGGGCGGTAGAATGTTGGAGGCCAAGCGGCAGGAGCTGGCGGATGTGATGCGGTACAACAATATGGTGAGCACAATGCGCGGCGAGCTTAGCGCAAAGCGGTGAGGCTTGTCTCTCTCTCTCTCTGTGTGTGTGTGTGTGTGTGTGTTCCGCTTGCCTTCTTGGAGGGGGGGGGGGGGGGG
>NW_008825791.1:7640-25749 GCF_000691245.1 Trypanosoma grayi | reverse complement strand
CGCAACGCCACGGGCCACCGCCGCCGCCTGGCGCAACATTGCAGGCGCGTACAGGTGATGCGGTGACTGTACAACTGGCCGCCCCATCGCTCCTGCTGCCACCGCCGCCCGTCCTTCCGGGGCAGCCGCCCTCTGGGTATGTGCCACCGCCGCCCCCACCGATGCCGCTGCTGGGCGGGTTCACCATGGCTACCCACCCGCGCCTGAAGGGTTACTTTGAGATGCTCGCACTTCGTGTGCCAATTGCGGCGGTAAAGGCAAAAATGATGGCGGATGGCCATGAACCAGGATGGCTTGACACTCCCGATGCTGTGGCTCCGCCTATGCTAGGATCCATGAGCGGGGTTCTGGACGAATCGGACTGATTGCTGTACGTAGGCCTGAGTGGCTCAGGTGCGAACGGCATCACACATTGGGAAGACCTTGGTAAGAGATTCCTCCACTGGGGTTGAAACTGATGTTTGCCTGATTCCATTGTTGGGTCATACGAATAAGTTGAACGACAGCTCAAAATGTCGCTTGTGGTTTGGTTCTTTTTCTCTCTCCCTCTCTCTCTCTCTCTCTGGTTAGAAGCGCTAGGAAGAGTTTCCCAGGGTCTACGATTAAAAGAAGAACGCTTAGCGCAGTGATACTTTCGACGTGAAGGGATGCCGAGAGGGAGTGGCTTCGTGCACCTCAACACACCCGCCGCTATCTCGTATTCGCCAGGACAGCAGGTCTCACTATCAGATCTGCGTCACACCCGCAGCCGTGAGGAATGTGTTGTGTTGCCGCACACCATCGCGACATGGCGATCAGCATTTCAAAAATATGTTAAATCTCAAGGCATGTCCCAGTTTGTTGGAGACATTGAGGCGGAGCGAGAAGGTGAGGGGCCCATTCTGCCTCCTTTGGCCGGACCGCCGGCGGCAGCGGTAGCAACAACAACTCGGGCGCGTCCAGGGCTTTCGAAAGAACCTCAGTCATCATCATCTGCTGCTGCGGATGCTGTTGATATTGGAGTGGAAGATGCTTCGTGTTCTTCGACTGAGAAGGGTATTATGATCGTGTCACACCACAAGTTAAGCGGGGAGCGGCGTTTTGTCTACCCTGACCATGACGGTGTGCTTTCCGCCGGCATTGTGCCGCAGGTTGTCATCTCGGCGGAAGAAAAGGCGGAACTCGAGGCAGATCGACGTCACTACATTTCTTCAGTAGACATGTCTGATGATGAGCGTGCGGCATTGGAAGAGCTACAGAGTCTCTGGAAGAGCCGTGCACACAGCCGCAGCGTGCAGGGGACGGCGCACCGTGCGGCTGCTGGCACTGCCGTGCCTGGCGGCGACGCTATCGCGACGGAAGAGGGCGAACGAAATCAGGATAACAATGGCGGACATTCCAAGCGGGCCCGGTTAGAACCACTTGCGGAAGGCGCGGCACGTGACTCAGAGGCCAACACGGGAAATATGTTGGATGATGCACTGCGTTTGGCTGGAGAGTTGCTGGATCTCAGCTAGTTGCATTTTCCACAATGAATGAAGAAGGATTGAGCGTCGTCATAAAAGCACCTTCTTTAATGCTTGCTGCTCTTGTTTTTTTTTTTTTTGTGAGAAGGGGGTGACCTGGGTGGGGACGTTCCCTACGTTGTGTGGATTTCTCTCTCTCTCTCTCTACCTGTTTATATCTGTCTTGTCACAATGCAGATGCATATTGCTCATCACTGTTGTTACACGTTGGTCTTTTATCTCTTCTGTTTTCGCCTTGTGTGGCGCTTTGGATTTTCACTGCGTACGTAGATCAAAGAGCACCAGTCTCCACGCCTTGCGGACACCACCCGCCCACGAGAAACACTTCCCTCTTCATATTTCATACAGCCTATCGTTGTCACAACCCTGTGAAGGGGAACATACCGAGCTACTTCTTTGCATCATGCAGCGTCGTTTGCTCATTCGTTTTTCGGAGAAGACACCACGCGCCCCTTGTTTCACTTCTATCCGCCGATGCGGCACACAAAAGATGGAAGGCACTGCGGCTTCTCGCGCTGGTGAGACAGTGGCCGGAGATGCCTCCTCCAGGGTTGCGGGAAAAGGGCCACAACGAAAGGATTGGCGCACACATAAGGATGTTGTTTACGTCAAGGGAGTTCCAATGAAGGGCAGCTTGTTTAAGCTCCCACTGAAGGAACAGATCCTCATCTGTATCATCTTCTCCATTACGGGTAGTGGGGCAGTACTGGTAGTGCGGCCTGTGATTCGCTCCCTCGTAAATGACGGCTTCCTTGGACTGCCGGAGAACAGCGGATGGATAGATGGCCCATGGTTGTACCGCTTTTTATACATTGCCATCATGTACCCAGCCTACTCAATGATGCTCTTGGTTATCGGGTCTATTTTTGGACGGCGTGTGTGGTTCTCGTTCATGATTCACAAAATGTGGTCGCGGTTCCTGACAAAAAGGGCTGCTAGGAGGCTTGAGTACGTATTGGATTTGCAACACTACTAGTGGTCTAACATTGCGCGTGCGTCAGCGCGGTTTTTGTGAGAGGTCTGAGGCCCGTACAAGGGCAAGGCTGAAGAAGAAAAAAAACGCAACGAAGGTGTCAGGTGCGTTTAGCTTACGCCCACACTCTTTAGTTGTTGTTTTTTTTGATTTCTTGTTCTTCATGCCAAAGCGTACCCTCTCACCCGGAGGTATGCGGAAGAGGCGTGCAGGGCGCTTTGCCGTATTTTCAATGCAAATTCCTATTTTGGACCCTTCTCTATTTTTTTTTGTTTTGCTTCCTCCTCACGCGGTATATATATGTATATATATATATATGACTCTGTGTATGTTTATTTATATTCCTTTCTTGCTCTTTTTCTTCTTGAACTCACGCCTGCTATGTTCCGCGTGTCGCACAGATCCGGGGTGTGTTGTGGCGGCGGTGTGTCCCCTGCTCATATATCCAGGCCGCTCTGACAGTAGCGCCCCACAGGCCAACAAAGTGGAGGAAAATCGGGAGAAACGCAAAGCGGTGAGTATAGACGGGAATATTTTTACTTAAAGAAACAAAGAGAGCCAAAAAAGCACACACACACAAACAGGAAGGCAATAAAGATACACGAAATAGAGAAGGAGAGAGTAAAACATGGCGTTAGGGAACCTGCAGGCCACAGCAAATATATTTGGTCGCGGCACAGCCGCTGGCGATGCTATCTACCGCTGCTACGCGAGGCCCACCAAAGAGAGCACGCTAGACCCTGAGCTCCTCGCGCGGCTGCAGAAGCTGCGGTCAGAGCGGGAGGCCGCGGAGGCGGCGATGATTCACCCGAAGCCAGTTCCCAAGTCGAAGGCGATGATCAGCCGCCCTCGTGTAGGCATTGGCTACCGCATGACGGGAGAGGAAAGGGCCAAGAGGCGACTCGAAGCGATTCCTCACAAGAAAAAGGAAACTGTAATCTATCAGGAGATGCGGGCGCGCAGCCCCATCAAGCCACCGCAGTTCAGCCGAAAGCCCCTCACACTCGCCGAAAAGGAGCGTCTCGGACAGATATTCCAGTTTGGTGAGTTGCCACCAAAACCAGTGAGGTTTACCGGAGCGAATCGTGTACGGTACGCCGCGATGGATAAACGCTTCCATCTGAAGGACCGTTTTGAGACACTGAAGAAGCAGGTGGACGATCTGCGTGAGGAGCTTCTTCAAGTGAAGGAGCAGCAGAAGGAGCTACGGCAACGCCCTGTTGCGAGTGAACACGCAGAGGGCGACAAGACGGTTGGGGAGGTCGTTATACCAGGAATAGGGATTAGACAAGGGTTCAACCGGCGCGATCCACTCAAATCTTTGGAGTTGCGGCTGATAGAGCAAGAGATCTCTAGGTCTATCGGCGATGCTTTGCGGGAGATGAGGGAGGTGGATGCCGATATTTGTGATCTAAACGAGAATGAGGCTAAGCGGTACGACCTGTCGCCGTAAAGGCTGCGTCTACCTATAGAGAAGCAGATATCCCCCGGTGAATTGGTCACATTTAGAGCAGTGCATTTCTTGTTTTGTGTCTGTCAAAAGAAAAACAAGCGAAAGGGAAAAAAAGAGAGACGAGACAATTTTTTTTTTTTTTTAATTGTCTGAGCGTTTTCTTGGTGCACGTTTTTCTCCAGGTGCATTTGAGGCACTCACCACATTCTTTGCAAGACGAAGAGGTGCGGTGATTGAAGGCATATGTACATTGCCGCGCACCTGCCGTGGGAAACAGAAGGGGGAAGCAAAAGTGATTTCATTGAAATCCATGCTGATGCGTACTGGAACTGCTTTGACCCCATCCCTCTCTCATTCCTATGTTGATTACAAATCTCCCGCCCTTCTTCTTTTTTCTTCTTTCCTTGCAAAAGGGACAAAGAAGGTGGAAGGGGTGGTGGTGGTGGTGGTGGCTGCTCTGGCTGGCGCCGGGCGACGAATAGGGGACAACACAAGGGCCACGAAGGGGGGATCCTCCAGTTAGAGTGTGCCAATGCCGAGGATTTCCCCTCCTGGCATGGGTAGGGAGATGTGCGACAGTGACACTGTCAGTGGGGTGCCCCAACTGGTAGTGGAGCAGCCTCGTGATGCTGCCGCAGCTACTCAGCCTCCCCACGTCGCCCTCACCTTGTCAAACGCTCTTGTGCAGTTCCTGTCGCCTCTGCAGCTTCAGGGTTACGCTTCACGGCTTATCGAGTCCTGTGGCATGCTCCACATTGACGATCTCGCTGCGCGAGTGACGTGCGAGGACGACGTTGAAAAGCTTCTCGGAGCGCAGGCCTCCTTGCAGCACCGACAAGAACTGTGGAAGGGCATATGCAAATGGAAACGGCCTACGGCAAAGCGTGGACGCGAGCAGGCTAGGAAGTGTGAAAACAAGAAGAAAGTAGCGGCGTCTGGGACTGGTGTCGATAATGCTATTACAAGTGCTCCTGCTCCTGTTGTTGCGTCGGAGGGGCCCCGCATCACATCAAACAAACGATTTGGTGACCTCGACGTATGCACACCTTCTCAATTCATGCGACAGTTTGCTTTCCAGGGGTACAGGAGTGATGAAACCGCCGTGGAAAAGCCGCAGTCCGCGCACATGTGCAATAACAGCCCCGCCACCGTAGAAGAAATAGTGGCTTTTTCGCCGAGTGACCGCGGCCCTGATGACGAGACGGAAGTGGCTGAACACAACAATGCCATGCCTCGTCGATCAGAGTCGTGGGCCTCTTCGTTGAGTCCTTTTTGCAGTTCGTACCAGTATCCTGAGAAGCGTTGTCGCCGTGAGCAAATGCCTCTGGCCTCCCTGTCAGTGGGGCCAGGTAAGGACTTAATGGGCGAGGATGAGCTAGCAGGCGTGTGGGGGCTCCATTCTGTGGATGTGGTGCCGTCGGAGAATTCGATTCCTTCAGTCATGACACCGCCGCAAGCAGAAATCAGCACACTCCCTAGCGAAACGATTTGGCAGTGCCTTGCGGAGCACAAAAAGCTTCGTGAAGATATGCTTTTATCTGTAGAACAGGCTGTTGCAGCTTACAATGAGGGACTTCAATTGTTACAGCAACGGGTCCGCACCACACTTGGGGGGACAACCGATAAGTTGTGCATAACTCAAGATGCGACTACTCTTCAGGTGGCGCTGGAGCTTTGGAAAGAGCCACAAGTGAAAGTTGACGTTCGCCCCGTTGAGCCGTGTGAGGCGGGAATTTCTGCTGAGTGTGGTGAACCTGTTGATAGGTGTGGGGACGAAGGCCACTTTAGTGTGAGCACGATGCGTAGCGTGCCTCAGTTTCATGCCAACATCAGACTGTCCGAGTGTCCTCGGGATAGCGAGGCTCTCCGCGAAAGCATTCGCCCGTCCTTGTTGGCGAACACAACGATTATCTCTCCTCCCTCAGGCAACATTGGTGAGGGAGCGGTGCCGAGCCTCAGTGATTTGACGACACCGAATGGAGGAAGCCGCAGGAATACGGATGTGCAGGCGCTAGAGGACTATGCAAGGGTGCAAAGCACAACACCGCGTGACGCCCAGGACGTGGTGTCACGTCTCAGCGAAAACAATGGGTGCCTCGATTTTCTCGCAGGTCTAATACCCGAGGCGGAAAATGTAGTGACACTTCCAGTGTCTCAGGGGGATAGAGAGACGGTTGAACCTCCTCCAGTCGCTGAAGGTGGAAACGGTAACGGCGAACAGTCGTTTTACAGGACTGAGGCGACTACACACACTACTAATAATTCTGATTCCGATGATGATGATGAAGAAGTAGACACTAATGTTGTCAGGCCTTTTGAAGCGCTATCGCCCCGACACGTAGGCTCAAAAAGCCCCGCAGAGGAAGATGACGCCGAGACAATCTCTCTGAACTGGCGCCCCACGTTTGGTGGGGAGGTGTTTGTCGGTGACGGGAAACCCCGAACTGTTGTGGATAGTCAGGTTATTGACGTTGATGCGCTCTCCTCTACACGTAGTGGTGAAGAAGAGATGCGTTCGCTGCTGCGTGATGATGATAGTGTTGACCTTTTTGGCAACGCTGATGATGGTGGTATTGCTCTGGGTGACTCTTCCAACTTCTTGAGAACGCACAGCAGTCCTATGGCGATGGACGCCTTATTCTCTCAGGAGGAGCATCTCCGTGTGTGCACGCAGCCTGTGCGCCAGCGGCAGCGGGCGGTGTCACGGAACTCCTCCATGTCATTCACGGAGGAGTTTAGTGGTGATGCCAACAGAGAGTGCCCTTCCACAGCTGCACGCAGTCGTGCCACAGCACTGGATTGGACGGAGGCCAGTAGCATACTTACTGACGTCCAGCATTTGATTTCAAGACTCCAGCCGAATGAGGACCAAGCAGACGACATCGATGTTGGAGAGAAGAACCTAGACGAACGTGACATGACGAGGATGGTGACAAGGAGGACAATGGCAACTATTTCACCCCAGCGACCAGCAGCTCCTCGAGGCTTACCACCGCTGCCGGTGAAGAATACAGTGAGTGCAACTCTGCACAACTTTAGCAACGAAGTGAATACGTCTGTCGAACAGCTGACACCACAAATAGTCATGGCTATGAGTTATGAAGAGTTGCGAAAGTGGTGTATGCAACTTGGCCTGAATATTTACAACTCGGCAGCATACAGGGAATATGAAGAGGAGCGGCAGACTCGTGAAGTTGATTGTTCTATGCGTGCTCGTTCAGAAGACGGAAACAAGGAGCGTAATGCAAGTACGCATGAGGAAAACAGTAACGGCTGGTGGATGGGCGATGGTGGTAGTTGTGGTGCTGGTGACGCCTTTATTGTGTGTGAAGGTGACACTGACGAGGAGGGAGAAACAATGGATGAACGGTCAAGGAGGCAATTTTACGGGGAATATCATTCCTCACTCTCGCCCCACCGACCGGGGAATGAGGAACAAAGCAGTGTATCAGCACTGCTACCACCTCCAGAAGGTGACGACTTGGAGTGGCGCGATCTTAGACGCTCTGCATTGACAGAACATATGCGTGAGGCGCTCCGACTCTTCCTTGCTCGCCGCAAATTTATGCATGAGGTCGTGCCGGCTTTCTTCCACCGGCTGCCGCGCTTCTCTGGTGGGCCGCCGTACGAACGGGTGCGGGCAGCAGACTTGGTCAAGACACAACTTGCCTTGACGCGCCAGCAGCTGGAGGAACACCGGCGCTTGGCGAAGGCAGAGGAAGCGGAGGAAGTGGTGCGCTGTGTCATCACTAGCTTGGCCGGCGAGACAGCAGAAAGCATAGAGCGGCAGGCAGTGTCCGCCATGAATACAGATGGGAATGATAGGCCCAGGAGCGAATTATTCTCCACATCGATGCAAAGTAATTCGTCGCTCACGACACGCAACGCAGTGCACCCTGGTCTTACCGTCTATGAACAACTGTTGCTGATGGAACCCACGGATGTTCAGGCGGCAGCAAGTGTCGTACAGGCGGACTTTCCTCATGTGTCCCGTCACCGCGTAGAGACTCTCCTAGAGGAGAGTGGTATTCCACTCGATGCGACGCGTCGTGTGTGCCTCAGCCAGGGTGCTGGTAACGAGAATTTGAGTGTGACTCAACGCTCAGCGTCATCGTGCTCACCTCCCCCCAGTCAAACGGCACACACAGGGCAGATGGAGCAGTCAGAGCATCCCAAACAGAGTAAGAGACGGTTCTTTGCACAGCGTGGATGGCTACGGCGCGAGAGGGGACGGTAGGTAACAGGTGGTGAAGCGTGCAATAGTCGATGTGACACAGGTGAGGATGTGAGCACGTCCCGTTGAGTCCTTTGAAAACTCATTTGGTATAGCTTTTTTGTTTTTCGGTTTTTGCCTTGCTTCGTTCTCTCCACGCAATTACTGTAAATACAGAAGCCCGAAATGACGCATAGCCACCAAGGTGATTCTTTTGTGGCAGAGAAGTGAGTGGCGTTGTGGCACAGGGCCAGGCCCGCTTGTGTGCCACATCTGTCTATTCGTGCAGACGATGCCGCACAGCTTTTTTTTTTTCCTCGCAGCGAAGTGGGGAGCCGATATCGTCGTTGTCGTCTCTTTCTCTCGATGATCAGATTACTACCGCTACTTACCTTGCATCGCTACTCTGTGGTCGTGCCTAATGGCATTCTTGTCGAGAATGTGAAAACCGCAGCTTTATGTGCTGCACCCGCGCTCGCCTCGCTGCTCCCAAACCCCGCTACAAACGATTTGGTGGATTCGCCAAGGCGGAGCGGCATGCAGTCCCTCACCATGGGGGCTGCGCTGCCACAAATCCAAAACAAAAAAGAAAACAAGAGCGGTGAACAAAAACCGTTTCCAGATGTATACGGCTCTAGTATTGGATACCTGAGTGCTTTGCCGCATTGTGCTGCAAACGAGGAATGCCCAGGGTTTAACAATGTGTGCTGCAGCGCCAGGAGGGCGGGTCGTTGTACTAAATAGTGCGTGGAGGCCATTGCGCACCCGAGCCATGAGATCTGGTTTCCCGGTGGGAAAGGTGGCTACCATTACTGAAGCATCCACCTCCTGGTGTTGTGTGAAACTGGAGGTGTTTTTTTTTTTGTCTCCTCTAACCACCACGTGGTCCTTTGAAAGGACATCGGCTTCTTTTTTTTGTTTTGATTTACCTTTTGTATGGTAAGTACTGTTATCTGATTGTGGTAAAGGAATAAAAAAATTGTACGATTTGTGACTTCGTTTACTACTCATCTTTTTTCTGTTTTTATGCGCGGTGGGAGCGTGTGGAAAAAAAGGGCCAGACCCGTCTTGACGTTGCATTTTTCATTCGTGGAACCGCAAATTAAAACTATTACTTTCCTTACGCAGTGTGTGTAGGAGGTTAACGAGAGAAACCACGGCATGAGTGTTTCGTGGCCGCGTCATGGCTTTTGTCAAGGTTAAACAACGAGGAGCATGGCTAAGTGGTGTTTGTCCTCCGTGTTGTGGTCAAACAAAACGGTTTTTTTTGTGTAGCGAATTCAGCCCGGTAATGGAGTAGCCTCATATTGATTTTTTTTTCTGACGCCCATCTATACGTTTTATTTTATTTCCCCCATCTCACTCTTTCTCTCTCTCTGGGTTTGTCACCATGAAGAGTGTTCCATTGTTTTCATTATTATCAAATACCTGGCTGGCAGTGAAGTATGGCTGCACGCTCAGATGATCCCCGCACAGGTGTATTGTTCTCCGCGCAGCGCGTGGAGGATGCCCATATTGTGATCATTGGATTTCCTTTTGATGAAGGGTGTGTACGCAACGGTGGACGTGCCGGTGCTGCTAAGGGCCCCACCGCGTTTCGGACATTTTTGAACAAGTTGGGGACTGTGAAGAACATGGAGCTCGATGTAGACGCCAGTCATGTGAAGCTCTTTGATGCTGGTGATATCACTGCAGATACGTTGGAAGCGGCACATGCAAAGTTGGAGAAAAAAGTTGCCGAGGTCCTCGCCATGGGGGCGTTTCCCTTTGTGATTGGAGGTGGGAATGACCAATCGGCTCCCAATGGTCGTGCGCTGCTGCGCGCCTTTGATGGGGATGTGGGTGTCATTAATATCGATGCTCATTTGGATGTTCGGCCGCCTCTCTCTGACGGGAGGGTTCACAGCGGCACTCCTTTTCGTCAACTTCTTGAGGAGAAAAGTTTCTCAGGAAGTCGGTTTGTGGAGTTCGCATGTCAAGGATCACAATGTAGCGCGATACATGCGGAGTTTGTGAAGAGTCACCAGGGTCATCTCATGTGGCTGAGCGAGGTACAGAAAAAGGGTGCTGTCGCAGCTTTGGAAGATGCCTTCAGGCTGACTGGAAAGAACACTTTCTTCTCTTTTGATGTGGATTCCCTGCGGTCCAGTGATATGCCTGGCGTCAGCGCTCCGGGTGCTGTTGGTCTAAGCGCGCAGGAGGCCTTTGATATGTGCTTTGCAGCTGGTAAGAACCCGTCAGTGAAGCTGATGGACATGAGCGAGTTGAATCCCGTTGTGGAGGACTACCGTTCCCCGCGTGTTGCTGCTTACATGCTGTACCATTTCATTCTGGGGTTCGCCACACGGCCAAAATTGAGAGTGTAGCGGAGTTCACATGAATCTTCTCTTAATTTTTTTTTTTTATTTTGCTTTCAGGGGGGTCGCGTACACACAGCTGTTCAATTTCGGCAGTGCGTGTAGGTAAAAAAAGAAAAAGAAATCTGTGTATATGTGACAGCAAAAAACACACCTGAGGAGCTAGCGATAATTGTTTTCTTCAGTGCCCTTGCTGCCACCCTCGTCCACACCTTTAACGGAAAATCAAAAAGGGACTGATGAGGGAAATATATATATATATATATATATGAAAGAAAAAGGAGGAAGGACTCTGAGGGGAAAAGAGGCTGAGGTAGGATATGAGTAGTGGTTGGAGTGTAATGTACTCCTTTCCACTCTGTGTGGGGGCTTAGGGTGAAGGGGTTGTGGCATTTGGTAGAGTGACGCCTTATATTCTGGGTTTCTCCTGCGGGGAATTGCGCATGCGGAGTGCATGTGGGGCTCTTTCCTCCACGATTAGCTCCTATTGTTGTTTCTGTCGCCTCTCTAAGTGGTTGATTTCTCTTGGCTCTGTTGTGATAAAAAAAAGTCTTGCACGTAACAAGGGAGCAAAAAGAAGCAAAGCAGAAACAAAAATATACCTTGTTTGCTTGAGAGTTAACACACACTGATGTTAGATACGACAGCCCCAACGAGTGGTGCCTTGGTTCCCCACTCTGTGTTTAACAGCATGTTCGAGGACGTAATGTTCCCTATGCGGACTCTCTACTGCCCACCAGTGCCGCCGTCGATGCTCATGGGCCGCTACAGACCCCCACCGCGTCCAGGGCATAAGTACCGCAACGACATATCGCTTGCGGGGCCGCTGGAACATTGGGCACAGGCTCAAGTGGCACGCATGTGGCGTGGCGTCCTCACACGCCGTCGCCTGCGCAACGAGCGCAATTACTATGAAGTGCGCACAAGGCGAGCTACCATGATCCAGTGTTGGTGGCGGTGCCTCCGCGCCATTTGGAAGCGTCGGATGTTGCATAACCTCCGTGAGGAGTGGGCGGCGAGTCGGCGGGAAAAAATGGTAAAGGATCGGCTGAAGGGTTATGACCTTATGATGGCGTGGCAACGCAAGCGGCTGGAGGACGCAGTGATCAAGTTGCAGCGTGTTATTCGGTGGTACCTCAGCAATCGACCGACCATCGGCATACCTCAGATCCAAGACAACAACGTCGACTATGCTGCCCCAAAGAGGCTGCCATTCCCACTGAGGCGCCGCAGGAAGGTGTACTTCCCGTGGCGCCGGAGATCCAACGCAAAGACAAATGGTTCACAGTCGACTACGTCAAGTGATACTGGCAAGGCGCCTGGCACGAAGGGACGGTCCTCTTCGCTTCAGTTCCGCAAGGAACGCAAACAGATTTTCCCAGCCACGGTTGAGGAAGCGAAGGTGATTAACGATGCGATGCGGGTGCGTGAGGAGCAACGCGCCCTCACTCTCGCGCAGCCTGAGGTGCAGGATCGCCTCCAATGGAAGCGTGATGGCCTTCGTGAGAAGGACTTTGACCACAACGCGGGCATGATTCAGCGCTTGGCGAAATACAAATGGGATGGATGGAAGAAGGAAACGCTGAAGATCACAACAGATTATTTTGACATAAAGGTGCGCACAATTCAGCGTGGGTTCCGCGTATTCCAGACACTGCGAAGGATGCGCCGAGCGCAGGTAGGTGTGGAGAAGCGTTCAGCGTACAAGAATCGATCCTATGCAAACGCCAAACTGGAACTTATCAGGGAAGAGACAGCGTGGCAAAACAAGTTGCTTAACTGTGCTGCACAGACCATTCAGTTGATGTGGGCACGCTATAAATACAGGAAGCAGCAGTGCGACCCGTTCATGGAGGCGGAAGCGCAGGAGGTGGCAGTGGAGGTACCACCGCCGCCATACAATTTGCTCACCGAGCACATTGCGCGCGAGCGCACTCTGCGGGACGTGGCGCGGTCGCGGATGGAGAGGGAGATGGAGGCGGCGAGTAAGGCGGTGCGACGCTTGCGTGAGCGGTATGTGCCCAAGGAAATATTGGTCATTAGCGGCGATGGTGTGTACTTCAAAAATGACGCCACGACGGAGGAAAATTCCAACGACAACGAGGTGACGGCGATGTAAAGAATGTAACCTGGAACCGCATGGAAAATACAGTAACCAGAACAACAACAGCCACACCCAAATGCACAGTAACCAAAAAAAAAATGAAGAAAAAAACACACCAAAAATGTTCTAGTGGGCCTTTATTTCCCTTCTTATATCTCGCATATATCTGTGTGTGCGTGCGTGCACCTGTGTGTATGGTGGTTAGCTTGCTGGCCGCCAATGTATTCTGTGCCTGTGTGTCTACGAAGTTTCCTCGTGTGTTAACAGGGGAGCTCCCACAAGCACAACGCACACACACACAAAATAGACAGATGTACGCTTCCTCTCTCTTTTCTACTTCTTCAACACATCCGCTGTCGCTGCCGTAGCTGTTGTAGTCATGGATGGAGTTATGCCGATGTACAAATGAAAGAAAAAAAATGATCGCCAGCGAACAAAAGAAGAATGAGAGGTTGAAAGATGTGCAGTGTGGGGAATTCACTCTCCCCATTTCCTGTCAACTCCTTTTTGGCTTATTCACGCACCCTCACTCTCTCATGGTGAGCTATTATGCACGTCACTGCGTGGAAGGGGGCAAGTGTGGCCTTTTTCTTCATGGCATTTACTCCTTATCCATGTATTTATTTACTCATCTATCCATATGTCTGTCTTTTTGTATTTCTCATTTGCGTGATGACTGTCGTAAACACAGGTAAGCAGTGGGTGACCGAGGGCAGGGAGAGGAGGAGTGAATTTACTGTTCACCATCACATCACCCTCTGCCGTTTTACACAAAGGAGATTTTTTTTTCCGACAAGAAAGGGGGAATATACGCGAGCGATAGCAAAAAGGCAACGAAGAAAGAAAACGAAACAAAAAAACGGGAAAATAGAGGAAGAGGTGCTAGTGAAAATAAACGGAAGGCTTAGAATAGTGAAGATCGGTATATATAATTCCATATATACTTGCACAACAACCCTTATCCTATTTTGTGGGATACCTTTATCCACGGCGATTGGAAGAGCTTATTCTGCTAGACGTGCGGGCCTGTGGAAGAACGAAGAGACTTTGAAGTAGATGCCCGTCGCGCGGAAACCCCCGCCGGCGTGGTCGGCCAAAGCACTCCCTCCGCGGGCTGAAGGAGTGGAGTGTGATGCGCACGTGCCGATGGGGTGTGGCAAGTCGTGCGGCGGTAGCAGACTCTCCCCGCTTCTGCAGCGACAGCAGGGACGTTGGCGGGAGCCCTGCTCCTCGTTGCATTCCAGCCCTCGTCAGCGCTCTAATGCCGCGTCCCCGGCGGTTGCTAGCACCTCTAGAGCAAAGAAACGTCCCTTAATGACTAGCACCCAAAACTGTAGCCGTGCAAAATGTACAAAGGCACCTCTTATTCCTTCAAACGGTGGCGAGTTGGCCATGGGTCAACATGAAAAGCTAATTGCTCAACGGCTTTCAAATACGTCATGTGTTAGTTCTTTTGAATCACTGTCCCGCTTCGTTCCTGTGTCAAACGTTGTTGTAGGACACGGGGCTGCGAGCGCTTCCACAGAGTGCCACGATGTGGACGAAATGGGGGTCAATAGTAGTGTTGTCTTTGGGGATGTTCTCACAGATGACATGCTGCGAGAATGGACGGGGTGGGAGGATCTTCACTTGGTGCTCAGTGCGGAGTTCCGTGTGGATGCATTGCGCACTGTGGGTATCGATACACTTGGTGAAAGGCTGCCCCTTTTGAACTCACTCAGGTTGAACAATTCCCGGATCCCCCAGATACGTCAACTTGGGACAAAATTTATGAATTTAAAACGAATTTGGCTTGGCAGCTCACACTTGGAAAACCTGCGTGGTATTGGTGCATGTGTCCCAGTACTGGAGGAACTCTACGCTGCGTTTAATTCGGTGCACGACATTACACCGCTTTTAGACCTGAGCGAAACGCTTGAAGTGGTGGATTTGGAGGGAAACGAGATACAAGATACCACGTCTCTGATACGATGCCTGCCGCTCCTGAAGAAGGTAAAATACTTAACATTACAAGGGAATCCTGTCGTGATGCGTCAATCTATCCCGAGTAAAACAAACAATGATAGAGCAGGGAACCGTTACCTTTCCAAGTCGTTCCGTGAGTTTGTGCGCTCTCTGATGCCAGACCTTCAGTACTTGGACGACACTGCACTCAACTTTAGAAGTTCCCCCAACTCAGGGCGCGAGCAGAAGCAGGGCGGAAAAGGCGGCGCAGCACGAAAGAAGAATTTACATACCCACGTTGACCCCTTAAATGTTGCCCTGTGCGATGAATACATGTTCCTGCAAAAGTGTATACGTGAATGCGGTTTTGATGCGCTGGAGGAGGCGGTTGCGGAAGAAACGCGAGCTGTGTGCTCGAGACCTCAGACTTCCTCTGCAGGTGCGCGTCGTTGTGGATCCGCCTTGGCCAATTCTCAGGGTTCCCAGCGTCCCTGCAGTTCCTCACAAAGAGTGCTTCGTTCGCTCAGTGGGTCTAATCGTATCAGCAGTGGTGATGTCAGGTGGCCTGTCAATGGCCGCATAACACCTACTCCACCTGCCTCGTTGCAATCGCCATTTGTGTCCTCACTGACGTCGGGTCGTGTGCTGGTGGGCGGCGGTGCCGGTCTTCGCCGCGGCCTTCCACCGCTGCGACCGTCACAAGTAACCACCAGTGTTAGCAGTGCCAACAGCAGCAGCAATGGAGAGAGTAGCAGTGCTCACCATCATGACTCATCTGGTATGGGTACGTCCTCTCCTGCAGTGGTGAGAATAGATGCAAATTCACCTCTCCCAACAGGTGAACTGAATTCCCCCGATGCTTTGCCGTTACGTGCTGAGCCTGGTGATGACATTCCACTCTTTGATGAGGATGAGGATGAGTGGGATTTGTATAAACAGAATTTGATGCGCCGTGTGGAGTCGAGAGACTCTGGTTTGCAGCGCTGGGCCAAATACATTAGTAGTGGGAGTGCTGTCTCTTCCCGCGTTGGCAATGAAAGTGGGGGTATGTCGTCATGTTCGCACGTAGCGTCGACGCGGGACACCTCGGCAAGCAGTGGAATCACTCCCACTCCCAGTGTGAACAAACCACAGACACCCGCAGTGGCTTCCTCATCGTCACTGTTGCCGGCACCGCCCCCACGATCAGCGACAATGACCGAGGGTGAAAAAAGTAACGCAATGATCGATAAGTGTTTATCTGCCAGCAAGTCGCATGGGGATGAGGTGGAGGAGGAAGATGATGACGAGGATAAAAAGGCATGGCAATGGGAATTAGTCCGCTCCGTTGCGCGTTCGCGTACCCAAACGGCCCGAGCCGCCTCTGCTCTGGGATGTCTACGACTCGGCGAGGAATGAGTATGTGACTTACCGGAGTTATTGGGGACGGAGGTGTGGAACCTTCTCCGCTACACACGGTGGGAAAAAAAAAAGAAGCGGGCGAGAACGACACGTGTTTTTTATTTATGTTATTCCACAGAGTTCGTCGCGGGATATACAAAAACAACAACAAGGAAGGACGTTGTAGATGTAATAATGAGTCTGTGATGTCCGCCGTGCTGCTTGTTTCAGACAAATTCTTATTTTACCTCTTGCGTTGTGTCTATGTTTGTGTCTCCGCGTGTGGGGAGTATATATATATATATATGAGTATGTGTGTGTGTATTTGTGTGTGCAGGGACTAGCGAGATCAACAATAAAGGTTTCGTATGTGTGGGGTGGGGTGGAAACTCTTCTCCATCCATGTGATGGGTCAAGTCGAACAAACGAGGTATTCAAGAGATGTACAGTTGTTGTGGCACGTCAGGTGTCTGCTCCCCAGCTTTGTTTCTGTGGAGGGTGTTGTACCAGTACGAATGGAAGGAATAAAGGCAAATGAAAGACGGGGCAAGGAAGGATTGAGGAGCATGTGCGTGGAATCTCACCTCATGCTCCCGATTGCTTCTTCCTTGTTGTGGTTCGTTTCTTTGTGTTTGTGTGTCACGCTTCTTTTTTTTTTGCTGTTGTTTTCCTGTGTGTGATTCCTTGGTTGTCTTCGCCCCCCCTTTTTTTTTGCGTGGAGATGCTTTCTGCTGTGGAGCCGAAGAAACGAAAAGAACGAGGCGGTGCCCCCTCACGAAGGGAAACACGTGTGTGTGTGTGTGTGTGCCACAGGTCTCCTGCACTGTATTTTCCGGTCGATGGAATACAACATGCGATGCGGCTGTGATTTTGTTTCTTTTGTTGTTGTTGTTATTGTTTGTCGTTGTGTGGTGGCTGTGAATCTGTTTTGCTGCTTGCTGCTTTTTCCAGTCTTGTGCTGTCCCTGTTGTTTTTGGTGTGTTTTCCTTCGTGCCCCTCCCTACGCATCCGCTTGAGGAAGTGGGTGCAACTCGTATTCTGTGTTTTTCTCTCGTTTTTATGCCTCTTTTTTACAATTGTTGATGCCTCAATTCTCTCACTCCCCTCCCCTCCCCTGCTTCTCTCTCTCTCTTGCAGCGTCCATGTATGCTGGCTCCAACCCCGGATTTTTGTTTCTGCTTATTTGCCTGGTTGCGTGTAGGGGGGGAGTGGGCAGTGCCGGAGAGAGAGAGAGAGAGGGAGAGAAAGGGCGAGAGGGATTGGGTGCGTGCGGCACGTGGTGTGGCTGCAGTCTTGCTTCTGGTGGAGAGGGATGCCTGCGCTGAGGCATCATGAACCGGGAGGGAAGAAGCCCGGTAATGGTGTCACTGGAAATCAAACAGCACCGACAGCGGAACAAAAACACAAAAAAAAGGGGTGCGGCTGATGGTGGTGGAACGAAACAACAAAAATTTGGAGAGATAACTAATGTATGGACAGGGACTGTGTGTCTGTGGGTGGGAAAAGTTGTATCGATTAGAGCGTATATTTCTTTCTGGTTGAACCTTCTTCTGAGAACTCGTCCGCCTTTTGCTTGCAGGCATCACTGGCCTGCTGGGGCTGTGGCGCCGCTGCGCTGAAGGGAGGCGGGGCTCTGGCGAAAGGCTCCCGTTGCGGAAACCAAGAAAACAACAACAGCAACAACGACCGAGAAATAGAGAGGGGCATAAATCCCCCCCCCCCCCAAAAAAAAAAAAAAAAAAAAAACAAAAAACAAAAAAAAAAAAACAAAAAANAAAAACAAAGAGAAAATAGAAGAAAAGAGAAGGGGGGAATTGCAACTGCGCGATGCGAGCCGGCTTCCAACAACAACAACAACAAAACGAAGAAGAGATGCATTTTACATCTGAGGACGGAGTCTACAAGATGTGCACATCACACGACGGGAAAAGGAATGATTATGCTTGGGGAAGAGTGTGCGGCCGCCGCTGCTGTCGTGGTGGCGGTAACTTCTCTCTCTCTCTCCGAGTCCTGTTCTCATTTGTTTCGACCTTCCTGTCGTTTTGTTTCTTGTGGTATGGAGCGCTTCTGGAAAATGGCTGGACGCAATGCTTCTCACCTTTTCAGCACAATTTTTTCCTTTTAAAAAAAAGTACCCACAAGTACACAGACTGTGACTGTCTCCCCCGTTTTTTTTTTTT
>NW_008825791.1:0-7617 GCF_000691245.1 Trypanosoma grayi | reverse complement strand
TTTTTTTTTTTTCCTTTTGTGTGGGTGGCGGTGACGACTGCTGTCGCTTTTTGTAGGGGTGCTTCCGTGTTCAGGTGTTTCTCGTGTTGAGCGCCGCCTCTGCAAGGAAGTCAAGGCCGGTTCCCAAGCCACTACACTATCACAACAAATAAGGTAAAGTAGCGACTAACGTCTTTCAACATAATCATATATATATATATTATATTATATTGTATTATAAAGAAGGAACGAATAAGGCACAAATAGAAGAACAGGAATATGCCTTGTGAGGGTTGCGGTCTGTTGGAGGCCGCTATGCAGTGCCCCACATGCAAGAAACTGGACCTTCCGCCAAGCTTCTTCTGCACGCAGACATGCTTCAAGGAGCACTGGGCTGAACATAAGCTGAAACACACACAAACTGCAGAGGCAACAATTCCCACCATGACAACAGCGGCGATGAACGCCTTCAATTTTACTGGAGCGCTTCGTCCTGGTAAGATAACGCCGCGCCGTGCTGTGCCAGCGCACATTGCACGACCGGACTACGCAGAACGCGCAGACGGAGTGTCACCCTCTGAAGAGAAGGACCGCGGTAACAAGGTGAAGGCATACAACATTCAGAGTCTTCATGACGACAGCAAGACGACAACGGAGATCCAGCGGGTGAAGACGGTGTGCCGTCTCTCGCGAGAGGTACTTGATATTGCAACGGCAGCTGTTCGTCCAGGTGTGACGACAGATGAGATTGACCGCATTGTTCACGAGGCCACAATTGAGCGTAACATGTACCCGTCGCCGCTAAATTACTACAACTTCCCCAAATCTGTCTGTACTTCGGTGAACGAGGTGATTTGTCACGGCATCCCCGACTCGCGCGAGTTGGTGGATGGTGATATCGTAAATCTCGACGTGTCGAGTTATTTCGACGGGTTTCACGGCGATTTGAACGAGACCATATTTGTGGGAAAACCTGACGCCGATAGCATGCGTGTCGTGCATGCGGCATATGAGTGCCTGCGCGCTGGTATCGCTGTTGTCAAGCCAGATGCACTCTACAAACAGGTAGGTGATGCTATTGAGGCCTGCGCCAATCAGTACAATTGCTCTGTTGTGCGCACGTACACTGGCCATGGGGTTGGACACCTTTTCCACACTTCCCCAACCGTGTGCCACTACGCAAATAACAAGAGCCTTGGGATGATGAGGCCTGGTCACGTGTTCACGATTGAGCCCATGATCAACTTGGGCACCTGGCAGGATGTGACATGGCCAGATAAGTGGACGAGCACAACGAGGGACGGAAAGAGGAGCGCTCAGTTTGAACACACAATGGTCGTCACGAATGATGGAGTGGAGCTCTTCACTGACTGGGTGGACGGTGTTCCTACATACCAGAAGCAGCTGCGGAACTGGGGCATTCCTCTGCCAGCTCCTAGCAGTGACGCGTCACATTAATCTGCGGGACCCGCCCATCGTCTCTTTACACATCAAGTGTGGTTCAATTACAGGGGGAACTTGTCTGCAGTTGCGTGCAGGTGATTAAAGTGTTTCTCGGAGAGAGGGAGGGGCTGGGGGTGTGGAGCACGATTCTGAAGCAAGCAGAAAATCAAACAAAAAAAACGAGAAGCAATCACACTGTGCAAACATTATCTATCTATCTATAATATATATATATATATATATTGGTATCTGCTTATCTGACGAGGGTTCTTCTGATCATGTTGGGTTTGTGATGTGCCTTTCTCCCTATATATTTTGTATTTTTATTGCCTTTCCTTGTGTGCATTAACCAGAACAGGAGGTATTGAACAGAACAAAAGTCCCTCGAGGCGGTGTGGACAGCAACCTGTTTAAGCTTTACACAGGCTACAGAATACCGAGAGAAAAAGAACAAGAAGGATTAACTGCAAGCGTGAAAAACAAGAGAAGTATAGTGACTAGAGTATTCGTTGGTAACAGTAGCGAGCGTCATGCAGCGGGAAGTGATTAAATGGCTCCAGTCGCTTGACCTGACGTACCAAGTCCGTCACCCGCAGCAGGACCTCTCTAACGGCTTCACGCTGGCGGAAATTGCCAGTCGCTACGACCGGCGCGTCGCTATGCACAGCTACGTGCCTGGCTGCTCCACCGAGTGCAAGCGGCGCAATTGGAAGATGCTTTTGCGTGATCTGAAACGAATCGAGTGTGAGACTGTGACTGCTGAAATGGCGGAGGCGACAGTGCAAGGGAAGCCGGGTGTAGCGTCAGCGGTGTTAGATATTCTGTATGAATTTTTCTATGGCCGCGCAGTACCGCCACGGACTAAAAACAACAACGAGACCACGACAGCACTCGTCGATGTGATGGACGCGGCGTGGGCTGAGAAGGAAGGCTCGGACGCCGTGGTGCCACAAGGGAATGAGCCACTACCACTGCGAACGATGGAAAATGATGAAATTGCTCTTGGCAAAGGGCTACGGAAGCCTGGTTTCGCACGGCCAACGGCAGCGGCACTGCTGCATGTGGCCAATCGTGAAACACGAAATGCTCAGCTGACAGCCGCTGTTCCACCGGACGAGTTGCGGACGCTGAGACGTAACGAGAAGCTGCTCAATGAGCACGAAATGCTCCAGAAGGCATACCGATATGCCGAACCACAACGCTTCGCAGCTTTGAGTCACCAGCGTCGTGTACTTGCTGAGAAACCCAAAGGGAAAGAAGCAGCAAACAGAAAAGGGACCTGTAGGGATCATCATGTGGCGATCGACAAAGTGTTCCAGGTGGATGTGAATGTAATGAACAAGCAGCTCCTCAGCGCCTTGCGCTCGCGGGACGGTGTTGGCATTGACGGCGGAGGAGACCACGATGATAAGACACCAGAGTCATGCGCAAGGGAGGTGCTGGAGACGTGCGGCAACAATCTGCGTATTGGGTTGTCGAAGCTGCTTGGCATGACGTTACAGACCAACGGCTTCTCTGATGTCCTGGAGCTATTAGGCGGTGAGGATGCTCTCGGGGATGTGATGTGCACATTTGTTGGTCAACGGGAACAATTGCCCTTTGCGGCTGTTGTGGCTTGTTGGACTACTTTGTTACGTGCCAGTGATGGTATTGCATCGGCTCTTGTTACCCGCCCCACGGAATATATGTACCTCCTACGGGCGCTGAACTTCATCTTCGGCGCGGAGGTGGTGCACATTCGACTGCTGCACGTCTCTAGCTCACCGGAGGACTATAGTGCACCCGAGGAGAAGTCAGATCTGGCGGCGACGGTGACATCAGCGACGACATCAGGAGTTTTGCGTGATGGTAACCGGACTCAAAGGGCTATGACTGGGGGTGATGCACTTTTGTCAGCCTCGGAGGACTCTGATAAGCCTCAGCAGGCAGTCTTCTCTAATGTGCGGGTCTTCAACTTGGCGTCGGCTTTTTGCCTGTTGTATAGTGTTGGTAAGGCTGTCCACGCCAAGTCAAAGGAAGTGGCGTTCACATTGCTAATAGAGCAATTTATTCCTGCTGTCACTCGATTGTTCCCATTGTCAAGTACGACGATTCTGGAGGCGGTGGCTCGGGTAGTGGTGGCGCATGTTTGCGGTGACGGTTCCCTTGCAGAGGGCGCAGAGCCAACATCAACCCAAGGTGAGGAAAACGGACCGCGTCAGCAACCGGTGGGACAGGAGTGGAATTCTACCCATAAGTTAACAACACTCCTAGCAGGGCCACTCAAGAGGGCCTTTTCTCAGTGCGGGCCAGCAGCCTCGATCAGTCCTGTTCTGCAGCGCTCTCAATACAACCTTTTTCTGTACCACGTGCTCTGCCACACGCGAGCAGTTTTGGGTAACAACTATGAAACTTGCAACAAGGAAAAGGATGCTGTGTCTGTGAGGGTGCCTTTGACAGAAGGCTCGTTATCGTCACCTGTGGAGCTGTGCGCCAGCGGCGTTTATTTGTGTCTTGGATCGCCTTCCCTACAGGAACGTTGCATTGGATTGGCAATGTTGCTGCAAATTCTCGCGTGGGATCGGTGGGACTTGGCGATTGATCCTCTTGTTCTTGTTGTGAACGACGTGAAGGAACGAGGCGCGTCTAGTGGTTTTTTGCATCGTGCCGCTGAAGCGTGGGAGTGCCGTGTTCTTTTGTTGGAGTTACTGACTATTGCGTTGCGCAAAGCGTTGTATTTAATTGCAGATTGCTCTGAAGAGATCGAGAATAACACGACGTCTTCCACCTCGACACCGGCGTCGGCTGTGGCATCTGTCGTCAAGGAGAAACTCGATTTTAGCCATCTTGAGGAGGTGACGGTGACGTGTCTGCTCATGTTCTCTGAAGCGCCGTTGCTGCAGCGTCAACTTGCCCTCCAAATTGTTGGCAGGCGGCTTCTCCCTGATGAGCAGCGCAATGTTGCTGCTGTGTGGTTGCGCGGTCTTTTCTTGTTTCCAGTGGAGCAGATTGATTTTCTGCTGCGCCCGCATGAGGCTACGCCGCTACGTATGCCCGACCCCATGGTGGGTACACAGCCTCACGCGCATAGCAGGCCACAGAGCCGTCACACGGCCACAGATATGTATAAAGAAGAGCATTTGGTCTCTGATGTACAGCCGGCTGAAGGTACGGGGCGAATATCTGGACCTGAAGGGACCTCAGATAAGAATGTCTCCTCTCTGCGTGTTCTGCTGGGTCGCGTGGAGCCGGCTTACATCGTTGCCCCACTTAATCAGTCGTGGGACACATTCAGTGTTGTGCAGGCCACACTCATGTTTGAGGAGATGTTGACAACATCCCAGGTCTTTTCGGTCATTTTGGCCGCATTGCTGAGTCCTCAGCGGCGCGAAATGCTACGCCAAAGGCTGCTACAGAACCTTCGTGCCATTGGCGTAGCCAATGGTGGTGAAGTAACAGCGCCAACGGAGAAGTGCAGCAACGAGACGCCCCCTTCAGTTGGAAATAAGACGGATGAAGACAACGAGGCGGCATTTAGCGTCACGCTCAGAAGTCTCGTGGCGACGTACGGCCGCGCGGATGTCACAAGTGCCAATGCAGGGGAAAATTCTGGTGGCAAGGGAGTGGAGAATTCGGATACCACAGCTGCTGCTGCTGCCGATGCTTCGGCGAGTGAAAAAGCAGCTGGGGCACACGATAGAAGTGACGAGCAAGTGGTCGATGGACAAAACGAGGAGGAGAAACAGATGGAGATGCACGTGAAGGCATTCTGGATATCTGTGCTGCGTGTATTGAAGCAGCAGCTGCAAAAATGCCTCTCTGACGACACTCCGCTACAGGAACAGAAGGTGGCGGATGGCACTGAAAGGTCAGCCGATGCATCATTGACGGCAACCACGACATCAGAAGAAACACGTAGACGAGACGTGTGCCGCATCTCACCGACGGAGAACCCCCGGCGGTTGCGGGAGTTGGCTGCGGCCGTGCTGCTCACTTTGCATCGAAGGTACTGCAATAATTCTTCATTGGTCTCGGAAGGGGAGCCGCCCTTGCATGCGGCATGGCGTTGGTTAGCGGTTATGTAGAGAGAAGGACAGAAACGAAAAAAAAAGGGAGTGAGTGGACGAAGAAAAACACGCGGATGCGTTTTCATATGTTGTCACTGCTGCTCTCCCTTGTTGTTCTTTCACCCTGTGTATGTACGCATCACCACGTGAGGTGGAATATATATATATATATATATATATATGGGGAAGGGTGGTGGAATGAAGAGAGCGGAGGAGGGGAAAGGCACCCCCCCTCACACACACACACACACACCGAGACACAGACAGGTGAGATCAACGCTGCTGTTGTTGCGTGTTTTTTTTTTCCTTTATGTTTCGCCCAGCAGGAGGCGGGTGATGTATTCGTAACACACTTACTTTTCCTTTTGTCTACTCGATACATCTCTGCGTCTGTGTGTTGTGCAGACTATAGAACTGAAGGGCAAACAGCAAGTCGGCTGCGGAGTTGCGCTCACACGGGCACACGCATAGAGCGAGAGAGAGCCGCACGGAAGAGATAGCAGAAGCCAAGCAAAGAGACGGAAGAAGGAAAAAAAAAACACAATAGAAAAAAGACAAGTCTGCTGGAAAGAACAGGCAGGAGCAAAGGAGAGGGTTCGACAAACGACGCATTGCGGTACGACAGATAAATGAATCGCTCACGAAGTAGTAGGGTGCGGGTCTTCATTGGCTGCGTGTGCCTCCTAGCGCTTACATATATCGTGCCGCACGTACAGGCCCTCACGTTAGGCTGTGAAACAGTGTGGAAACAGGCCAGCGCTGGCAATAACTTGTGGGACTGCCTAAAGGATAAACAACGCATTGGAAGTCACTGGCGGTACTACGTTTATCCGGGATTCGCGGCCCTTTTCTTTGTTTTGCTTCTGGCATTGTTTCCCATTGTTTTCTGTATCTGCATCACCAATGGATGCTGCTGTCGCACCTGCTGTTTCCCCACCAGCCCAGCACAGCACTATAACGGGCCATGCTGCCTGTACGCCGCGGCGTTCATAGCAATCCTGTGGGGCGCTGGGGCAACTGTTGCTATTATCATGGGCGCGAATACAATTCACACCGGCACGAAAGATGCTCTCTATAATGCGAAGTACAAATGTGCACAATATTACAATGACACTGCAAACGAGGTGCTCGCGTATGCCACCAACGGATTGGAAAATTCACCCGATGTTCCACCCTCATTTGTTTCCAGCACTGCCATCATATTTGATATTGCCGCGAACCTCACGGACACCATTGATGACGTTGACAACAAATACCTCAAGTACGTAGATGACGCCGTCATTGTATCGTATGCCATTGGCTGGCTTCCGTTCGCTTTGCTGTTCTTTACACTCATCTTCTCATGCGCTCATGTCACACGAGGATTTCCGGCACTCTGTTCGTGTATTTACTTCTTCGTGGGACTTGTGTTTTCATTGATCGCCGTCATCTTTCTCGTCGCTGCGTATTTCATGAGCGCCGCCAACGGCGAAGTGGACCGTCAAGTCGATCGTATGCCTGGTGTACTGCAGTGGTACGCCGTACCGTACTTTGACAGGAACGTACAGCCAGACCTCGCAAATCTCGACACGCAGCTGGAGAGTCTCTTCACAGCGCGGCTTGCTGTAGCATGCGATAGGATTAATACTTTCTGCAGCAGTCAACCCGAGTATGCAACCGCCACGCCCTTCTTCTGCGCTGAAAGAGTGATGTGTACTTCGCTGGAACAACTTCTGCAGCTCACGATGACTGTGCCGGTGAAGGACCCTACGATGTGCACGCCAGGCCCGTCCGACGCTCCAAGCGACACGGCATGCACCATCGGGTACTGCGCGCAACACTGCCTCTCGGAGGCTGCGGCCGCCGCGCGTGACGCCAGCGTGAGCGTTATGTCAGCAGTCTACAGCACCAAGAACTCGACCATCGCGGAGGACCTCGTGGTGTCGCTACGGGAATCAAACATGATTGCCGACACGCTGCTGTGGGCAACAGATTCTTTCCCTGACATTCGTGAGGGGTTTTGGATGGCTGGAAGCGGCTACTTTATCGCAGTGCTCGTGTTTGCGATCGGTATCTACATCATGCTGCGCGGAAGAGTGGTCTGGGGCGAGTACGTTGAGCGGGACAAGCGCGTATAGGTAAGAATGCCGTATTGTATATATATATATAT
>NW_008825790.1:0-25752 GCF_000691245.1 Trypanosoma grayi | reverse complement strand
CACACACACACACACACTGTGTGTGCACAGCCATGTCGACCGTAGGATCCCGCGAGGAGATGCTGGAGGCGCTGCAGAAGGCCAAGCAGGCAATGGCGCGCCGCGTCCACGCAGCGGCACCGGCAGAGGCCCCGGAGGGCACCGGAGCGCTGCAGGTGCGGCAGGACTCGGCGACGTCGCGCCCGCGCCCGCCTCCTGCCGCGTCTGAGGCGAAGGACAACAGGAGCCACTTCTTTGACACCTGGTGCCGCAAGATCGAGATGTTCGTCGCGGACCCCACCAAGACGGTGCTAGAGCTGCCGAAGGAGTTGGCGCCCAACGACCGCCGCGAGCTGCACAGCCTCGCAGAGAAGTACAATCTCAGTCACCAGTCCCGCGGCACAGGGGCGGTGCGGCAGCTTGTGCTGAAGAAGGACTCGCTGCACTACAGAATGCCTGACGCCCGCCCAGAGAACATCGAGGCCCTCAAGCAGAATGCCGGTGAGAAGCAGTCGAAGTTCCACTTGCGACGTATGCGGCGCGACCCGGACGCTGCGATTGGCTCCATCGGCGCTTTCGGTGACGAGGCGACGGCCAATATGGTGCGCCGCCTCGACCGCGCGACGGACGAATATCGCAGGGCAGTGGAAGTGGGCTACACGCATGAGGAGCTTCTCTCCCTGGAGGCAGGTGAAACAGTGGAAGAGATATTGCGCCGCACGGACGCCACCGGACCGGCGGGTGTTGCCGATCATGAAGCTACCGTCAACAGCAGCAACAATAATAACAACTCCAGTGACACACTGCCAGTATCCATCAACACTGCTGGTGAGGCGGCTCACCACATTGGAACCGGCAAGAAGGGGCCTGTCGCATATGACGAGGTGTGTCTTCGCTGTGGGTCACGAGCACGCGTGGACTACGATGTGCAGAAGTGGGAGTGCAATGGGTACTGCGCTCAGTGCACGATGCAGACCATCTGGAAGCTGGTGGAGGTGCATGACGCTGCAGAGGAACTGGTCATTCCCACTGCGACTGCCGATCGCAAGCGCGGTCGTCAGGAGATGGAGATGAATGCCCCTTCGCCTGTGCAGGAGCCGGAGGAGATTGATAAGGATAACGGTGAGGATGACACAATCACCGTTGAGGATGTGGTGGATATGGCGAGTATGAACGATTTCAGTGCGGCAGATATCAACTGGATTCGTCGTTTTGCGAGGCATCATCAGCCACTTGAAAGCAAAAATATCCTCAGCGATCACATTGTGTTCTGCATCGAGTTTGATGATCTCTTCAGTATGCGCATCTTCCGTGCATTTCTCACGCCAAAAGAGATCACCCAGGAGGCGGTTGAACAAAAGCGGTCGAAAGATGAGCCGAAAACCACCACGGAGGAGAGGGAGGAAGACCACACAGCATGGTTTGTGCTGCTCCGCGAGGTGAAGGCGGCCGGCGTGCCCTTGTCGACACTGCTAGAGGAGCTGGCTGCCTGCGTGCCTGAGGGGTACGACCGTCTTGCCATCGCGTTCCCGAACATGTCGGTGTATGGCACAGAGGCGACGTGCGTGTGCCTCATCCGCCCCGGCGCAATGCGGGAGGGTGGCTTGGAGGAAATGCAGCGCAAGTATGGGCGGCACAGTGTCCGCTTCGCACACGAACTGGGTGCCCTTCTTCGGAAAGATGGAGAACCTGCATAAGCTGTGCATGCTGTGTTTGGGTTTACTGATTTAGTCGTGTGTGCGGGTGCGCGCGTGCAGGTGCCGTCTGCATGTCTCCTCCTACAGAGCTGAGCCTACAATTTCCATAATTCATGCATCTACTGTCCTCGCTTGCTTTTTCTTTTCTTTTGTTTTTGTTTCACTCCCCCTCCCCGTTCAACGCATATATATATATATATATATATTCAAGACTGACATCACAGGCGTTGCTACAAGATGCGCCGCATAAATGTTGCTGGCCTGGCTTCCCTATTTCAGCTGACAACATCGTATCATGCTCTGCGACGAAGGCGCGCGGCCCACTCTGTGCGCCAAGTGGTAACAATGCCACGAAACAGAGCACGTCGGAGCTTGCCCTCTGGCGACGCCGTTCTTTCACAACCGCTGCAGGAAGCATGTATGAGTGCATCAGAGGGAAGCGATGCATTCATCAACCCCTTCACAGGTCGCCTAACACCAGCGAGCAGCCGCGTGGCAAAAGAGCTTCTGCGCGTCGGATTTAAGCGGAGCGCTGTAAACCCCTTTCGCATTGTATGGGACGCAGCGGCCGCACAAACCGCGAGCCCTAATGCCCTGAGGCCCTTTCTGAACTCGATTGTTTCATGGCGAAAGAATTTGACTGCGTTGCTCTCAAGACCGGATGCCGCCGACGCTGTGAACGAGGAGATTCACCGGCTGTACGGTGAGCTCACAAGCGCCTACCTGCCGCCCAAGCTGGATGCCATGCATGACCCACAGCTCTCGAGTATGACAATGACGCCAGATCAAGAGAACGCTATTCGATGCGCAATACGGGGTTACAGCATGTTTGTGGGTGGGAGTGCCGGCACAGGCAAGACGGTTTTGCTCAAAGCCATCCACCGTCGCTTGACAGAGTTAGGCTTGCGTGTGGCCATGACGGCGACAACAGGCGTGGCGTCGGTGCAGCTTGGGGGATGCACTTTTCACTTGGCCTTTGGTGTACCATTGAGCGACGCAACGGGGCTAAAAAAACGATGGGACGCCAACGCACTCCGTGCGGTGGACGTTGTGATCATCGATGAAGTCTCCCTGCTGGATGCTGAGCTCTTTGACGCCTTTGATCTGGAGGCGCGCATGGCACGACTGGAGCCACTGCCATTTGGCGGGCTGCAGGTAATCGCGTGCGGAGACTTTTTGCAGCTCGCCACCACAGACAGCGCGTCTGCTGGACCATGCTACCAGAGCGCGGCGTTCCGGCATCTCATCGCTGTGCAGTTAGTGACACCGATGCGTCACGCGCAGGGAGATCCGCTGTACAAGATGCTGGCGCAGCTGCGTGTCGGGAAGTTTGATCGCAAGGTCTTCGCATCACTCGACCGGCCGCTCTCAGAGAACACAGAGAATGTGACGCACATTTTTCCGAGGCGGCGAGATGCACAAAGGCTGAATGATGAAAAGCTTTGTGAGCTACGTAGCGAAGAGATGATTTTTACACCACAGCGCGGCCCGCTGCAACTCATTGGCAACTTCACCTCCGCAGGGCTCGTAGAGTTCCGGAAGCGGAAGCATCTGCCCAACCGCGATGAGATTGTGGAGGTAATGACAGAGGAGATCAAGAGAATTGCTGGTGTCGACGTCGCGGACCACAATGTGGTGGTGATGCCGACCCGATCAGCGAAGGGCGGTGTGATAATTCGCCTTCGCCACCCAGACGACGGGGTGGCAGCCCGGAAAGGGATCAGGAGTGGCGGCAGCAGCAACTTCGGCATCAGCAGTACTGCCGTCTCCAAGAACCAATGGAAGGAAATTATGGATAGTACCGCTTCGCGACTGAAGGCAACACTGCGTCAGGTGTACGACGAGGATCCACAGGGATTCGTACCACTCAGTGTGTCGATGGCGCTTGCAGACGTATCAAGCCATCCGAACGCTGAGCACCTCACACCACTGCGGCTAAAGTTGGGCTGTCGCGTGATGGTCAACCGCAACCTCTCACGGACTGTGTCAAACGGCAGTGTGGGGGTCGTCGAGGCTTTTGCTCTGCCCAACCCGGACCTGTTTCCGCGCCGCCATGAGGCACCGGCGAAGACGTTCTACGGATGGCTACTGGAGAAGAATATGTTCCCTAATCTGCCCATTGTGCGATTGCTGAGCGGAGAGGTGGTTCAGGTGCCACCACTCTCACTCACGGTCGGCGGCACACCCTCCACTTTTTTCTATGGCCACGAACTGTACTCACTGCCGCTGCAGCTGGGCTACAGCTTCACGGTGCACAAGGTGCAGGGGCTCACTCTGGAGGGGACTGTCGTACTCGACTGCGAGAAATTCTTTGAGTGCCCACACCTTATTTACGTGGCCTGCTCGCGTGTACGATCACTGGATCAGCTCATCGTGAAGAACATCCGCAGCGACATGGTTATCGTCAAGCGGAGTGCGCTGGAATTCTCAAAGAAGCTGAAGGACGCCTCCATCATGACAAACTTTGCGCCGTCGGATGGCTGCACACGTGCGTCGTGGGTGGAGCGCCAGAGTCCGCGTCTCATGGGATTAACCGAATGAATGAGAAGTGGGCGGCTTATGCGGGCTTTATTTGCCCGCCTTTTTTTTTGTTGTTCGTTTTTTGTTTCTACCACCTTCTCGTACAGATGTGGAACGCGTCGTTTTTTTGTCCTTTTCCCCTTTTTTTTTTTCATTCTTTTTTTTTTTTTATTATTTTTGTCTTGCTGATTGACTTGTTATTGTGATGATGTCTCTCTTACTTTTCATGGTGCTATTTTTCATGCACTACAAATCGACTTTTTTTTTTTTAGGGGTGGGGGGAGGTTCTTTTTTTGTTTTTTGTTTTCTTTGCCTTTGTGACTGCCGCGCCTTGTCGTGGCGCCCGTTCTTTGTCTCTGCCTTTCTTGTCGTCACAGCAGCGTGTGTGTGCCTCTCTGTATTCGTGGGAGCGGTGCTTGATGCGATTGGGCGGACACCACCGCATGCGTTGGGATGCTCTTTCCTCGTGTGAGCCACCCGGGGGCAGAGGAGCGGATCGCACTACCGTAACAATAATAACCCTGTTCGTGTTATTTGTAATCTTCATCACATCCCCCTTTGGTTGATTGCGTGTGAGATTGTAGAGAACAGCTCTCTGGATTGGGCTCATGGCAAAGACCGCCGGGCTCTCGCGAGCATATGCAGTCCTCCGGCAGCTGGAGCTTCTGCGCCAGCAGGACGTGCTGGACCCACTTCCGCCCGAAACCGACACAGATTTGAGCAGTAGTGTAGCCGCTTCAGCAGCTGGTGACGACCACCGGCGCAACGCTTCGCTTCCGTCACCCGCGCGTTGGGGCCCGGAGGCTGCAAGGCACCCAACCTCAACAACCGGGAATCCGCAGTTGCCGCTTCAAGGCAGGGCGGAAGAAAGCCACTTGCATCATCAGCAGACGGCGACGCCGCATCACCCCACATATTCCTGGCTGGGGGAGAAGGAGGAGGACATACGGGGCGTGAGATCGTACAGCGGCGACGCTGCGGAGTCCACAGCGACGGTGCGGACGTCTCCGCCCAGCCGCCCTGCGGAGGGTGGGAATGTGAACCAGGCTCTGCAACGAGTACTGAAAGAGATTGTGGCAATGCGAAAACAAGCCGGAGGGATGAGGGGGACAGCTGGTAGTGACACAGGCAACCATCGCCATGAGCGCAAGCAGCAGACAGGCGAGAAAGGAAAAGACCCATCCCAATCACCGGACAACTACAGACCAAACACGGTATCACGATTGGTTTCTCCACCACAGGACAGGGAAGAAGACGATGTCTTCTTTGATGATCCACTTTATTCGCATACCACAACAACCTGCAGCACGCGAGACGAGCGGAATAATAAGACACACAAGAGACGCGAGCGTACACACCGCAAGAGTGGTGGAGCCACAGACACGGGTGTGGAAAACGTTTACGAAACTCCATGCACAGAAGGACGACGAGATACATCTACACGGCACACAACAGAAGAGTTAAGCTCTAGAATAAAATCAGGAGATGTACTCACCTCCTCTGCCGTAAGCGAGTACACCAAGTCACTTCTTTCTCAGCGTAGGCAGCGTCAGGACAAGCTCTTGCATGAAATTCAGCAGCGGCAGGAGCCGCTGCCTGCCGATACTCCCCAGCCAATAACCTGGGTGGAGGCGACGCCACCGTCTGCTCTTCTATCCCCTATTAGCCGCGCCGATGACCTCGATGAGGGCTTCTCGCCTCTCCCTACTCAAGTGACGGATCTCGATTATACGAACAAAGAGCTTTCTAGTCAGCCGCTGATGCCTTTTCTCTGTGAACTGACGACAATGGGGTCGGCTGCGCTGCGGGAGGCACTGCGCGACATGGAGGGCTGCTGTGATGACACAACACCGCACTGTCGGGAGTGGTATGCGCTCACGGCGCTTGTGAACTCGGGCGACGCCATACGCCACATTGTCGTCCCGATGTTTCTCGCGGAGTTGTCGGAACAAAGTTGTATGACTGAGTGCGATGCAAGCGATCCTAACTCGCGGTTGTCACACATCCTTTCTGCACTCATCGGCCTTGGCGAGCGCGCCGAGGCTGCCCTGCCAATTCTAGTCAAGATGCTCACATCTGTACAGGGCTGTGTGAAACTCGTGGCGCTCGCTATACGTGCGGTCGGCGGCGATGATGGCGTGCGGGCGCTCTGCCGCATGGCGAGTAGCAATCGCAGCGATGCGGCCGTTCGGGCGGCAGCGGTCTACGGCATTAGTACGATGGCGTACCCGGTGCTGGGTCACACGACTGTCTACTGCCTTGGCGCGCCGCGACTGAGTGGTACAATTGTGTTCTATCAACCCCCAGTCGACGCGGGCTACGTTGAGGTGGACGGCGACGGCAGGCCACGGCGAGAGTCATCCCTGCAGCTCCCGCCGCCGTACCGCCCGACGCACGTCATTCTACACGCTGAAACAGTGCGTCGGCAGCTGTTGCAATTCACTGCCTCGATGGATTTTCGCCGTGCATTACACACCTACGAAACACTGCCGCTCGTGCTGCAAGACTTTGCTCTCGGGGCACCTGAGGCGTGTCGTCAGCAGGGGATGCCTGAAGCCGTGCAGGAGTCACTACGACGCCACGAGAGCGAGCTTGAAGATGCCTCGAAATTGCCTCCTCGTGTGCTACCGTTTTCATACGATCCGTGCTTCATTGGCCGCGAGGACGAACAGTTTGCCATTGAAGAGACGCTCATAACAATTCTTCTTGACGGACGAACACCACTGAGTGTGGTGGAGCAGACACTCGTCTCGCTCGCGTCGCTGCCGGGTTTTGTGACTATACACGTGGCACCACCTGTCCTTGATTACGTCATTCAGTGTGTGTCACGCTACGAGCAGCAGTGCGCCGACGAGAGTGATGGGGGAGAGGCCGCTGTTGTGGCGGGTCTCGTGGCGTTGGGGCGCCTCGTGCGGCACGAAGGCACATCGCCGACTGTGACTAATACCGCTTGCGAGTTACTGCTGCACAATTTGGGTGCGCCGTCATGGCGGGTGCGCCACGCCGCGTGTATTGGGCTAGGCGAAGTTGGCGCCGTGTCGAACATGCCGGAGGCCACCGCCCGCGCCCTCACCACATGTCTGCACGACGACGCGATGAATCACGAGACCGTTGCGTGGGCTCTTGCTCGTTTGGGCCTGCGCGGGGTGCGTGCGCTGCTGGAAAGAATCACCAGCGGCCACAGAAGCAGCAGCAGCAACAACAGCAGCGGCGGTGGTAACAACAACAAAATCATCAGCAATAGCGGCGCAAGTGGTGGTGTTAGCTGTAGTAGTACCCTGGAGTTGCCGGTGTCGACGCGTGTGGCGTGCGTGCGTGCGCTGGCGAAGATTGATATGTTAGAGGCATCGCTTGGCGTTGAGGGCGACACGCGCCGATTGCGTGAGATGGTGGTGCAGCGGCTTGGTGTCGCCATTGCTGCTGGTGATATTGAGGAGGATGTTGTGCTCGAGTGCGCCTACGCCCTCGCGGAGGTCATTGGCAGAAGTAGCAGCAACAACAAGGGCGGCGGCAACGCCGGTAGTAGTGGTGCTGTTGCGCACCACCACCGCAGTGAGGAGGCGGCGATGTATTACCACAGCGAGACACCCAACGAGGCCTTCGAAATCATGAAGGAACTGATTGAGTCCGTTGTGCTGCCATTCTCCGTGCAGAAGGCGCTGCTCTACTCGCTTTGCGCATACGGCGGCGCCCACGGCGAGCTGTACGTGTCACAAACGGCCATTCAGAGCCCCGCCGTGGCGTCACGCGCGGCGGCGGCGTTCGGCCTACGGGCGTGCGGCGGCAAAGTCATCCGCACACTCGCGCTCGCCCTCAACGACGACACGGCGGAAGTGCGGCTTGAGGCGTTCGACACACTCAGCGATGTGGGCGCCAACTCAGTGCTGGCGGTGTTGCGGACGCGCCCGCACCAGCACACACAGCAGGTGGTCGCCGCGCTGCGTGACTGCCTGCTGCGCGACATGGGCCGCAGCGCAAGGCGGCAGGCCGCGCAGGATTTGTACGCCGCACTGACCCGGAACCGAACACTCTAGAGAGTGAATGAGCGAAACGGAGAGTTATATATATATATATATATATGTGTGTGTGTGTGTGCATCATGTCGGGAATACTCACTGCTGTACCCCAGACGCCCAGTCACAACCCCCTGTATCGAGAGGCTCATTGTGTACCATTTCGTTATGTTGTTCACCCCCCTCCCCCACAGACACGAAGAAAAACGCCTGTTGGGCCTGTAGGTTTTCATTTCCCCCCGCTTCCCTTCTGTTTTCTGTCAGTATTCGGGTTTGCCGATTCTCCACACGCTGCAGCGCTTGCCCCAGCGCCAGATGGATACCTTCTCTCATACTCCTTTGTGTCGTCTGCGTTCTCTCAAAGAAGGAAAGGGACCACTCGATCAGAAATCATGGGCAAGATCCGCACCAAGACGGTGAAGCGCGCATCCAAGCAGATCGTGGAGAAGTACTTCTCGAAGCTCAACAAGGACTTCTACCAGAACAAGCGCGTCATCCTTGATGTCACCATCGCCCGCTCCAAGAAGCTGAAGAACAAGATTGCCGGCTACACGACGCACATCATGAAGCGCCTTGCGCGCGGCCCCGTCCGTGGCATCTCGCTGAAGCTGCAGGAGGAGGAGCGCGAGCGCCGCATGGACTACGTGCCCGAGGTGTCGCACGTCGACCAGGCCATCCAGGACGGCGTGCAGGTCGACAAGCAGACCCTTGGCATGCTGAAGCGCATGGAGACTGGCGTGCCGCGTCACGTCGTGCTCGCCAGCGCTGTGGCGCCCGTCGTGAAGAAGGGTGGCCACCGCCGCCCGCCTGCCCGCAAGTAGGAGCGATACGATCTCCGCCTTGCCGCTGTTGTTGTTTGATCTCCATTGAGTGATTTTCGTTTGAATTTTTGAAATGAGAATACATTTCGTGTGCTCCCTTTTTGCGAGGGTGGGGACGGCGTTGCCGTTTGTTTGGTTTTCCTCTGTGTAAGTGAGGTCGTCCGGCTCACACTAGAGCTCCACTTGCACGGCGCTTTTCTCTTTTTTTTTCTCTCTTTCTCTATTCATTTTTGATGCCTATTTCTGTGCGCACATACATGTAATTGGGGTGGGGCAGATGCGGGAGTCTGACCTCGTCGAGCTGCGCGTGCTGCCGAAGGTATTCCCACAGCGCCCATACGCGCGGCACACTGCCGGCCTTGGCGCCGGCGATGGCGTCGGGGCGCCGTCAGCCATGAACACTAGCGGTCTCCTTAGCGTGAAGGTGCTGGGACTCTACTGCTCTCGCATCACCAGCGAGCAAGCTGCGTCAAACAAGGGGAGTGCGGCGGTGGAGCAGCTGTCACCGAGCGGAGTCGGTGACAGTCTGCACGGGGCCCTTGAGGGCGCGGGGAAGCGTCATATTTACGTCCGCGTGCAGTTTGACAAGACCCTCGTGGACACACTGCCGCTGGAGGTGATGCGGGAGAAATACCCGCAGGTGCTCATAGACTACCTGCTCTCTACAGCTGTCTGGACGTAATGAAGGCGGCTTGGTGTTGGTGCGTTTACATATATATATATATATATACACACACACACACATATATATATATATATATATATGATGTACTCGCACCTCTTTCTATGGGACTAAGGAAATGCTAATGTCATCTATTTATGATGTTTGTTTCTACCCCTTTGAAGTGCTCTCTTCTCGGCACGTCTACTGTCATTGGTCTCTTGGAATTTTGAGCACACCCCTTGTATCGGTCTCTGTGTTCATAGGAATTCGTAAGAAGGGAAAGGGCCGTGGCGCGACACAAGCACCCACACAGACACACACACCACAACTACTTTCCTTACTGTTATTGCTATTATTATTATTATTATTGAACGAGGCGCACGTGAAGCACGTCGCCGTCTTGTACTCCAAGTTCTAGCTGCGGGATTCTCATTGTGTCTCTTTCTGTCTCGCTGCGTGCGTGTGCTGAAACCATCGACCCCGCTGCGTGGCATATCGCGCCTTTCCTCGACAGGAAGAAAAGGAATAGGAGCAATGGCTGATGAAGAGGGTAGCGGCGAGTCTGCGCTGAAGGCGCACCGCTGGGAGACGACATCCAACGCCCCGGCACCGACGCCAACGTCGTCACGGTGGGGCGCCGGCACACCGCGCCAGCGCGGCGGCGATACGCCAAAGATGATCGTCAACGCAGAGCTCTCGGCGTGGCGTGGCCACTCCACACCGACACCCAGCGCGTACATCGTCGATTCCGTCAGGACACCGATGATGCGCGGGCAGGGTGGGCAAACACCAACGGTCGGCGGGCAGACACCGACGTTTGGCGGGCAGACGCCGACGTTTGGCGGCACGACGCCGATGTTTGGCGGCACGACGCCGATGTTCGCCGGCGCCACGCCGGCGGCAGGTTTGGCGTTCGGTGCCACACCAAATTATCAGTTCGAGGGCTCCACGCCGGTTCAGTCACGCTTCGCTGGGATGGAATCGCAGTCGGCCATCACCGCCAATATTGAGGCGCAGGCGCGAAGGCTGGAGATACAGTGGCGTATGAAAAACAAGCGACTGACGGAGGAGCACTTGGATGCCATTCTCCCACCTGAGTTTAAACTCGTGGAACCGCCGGCCGACTACAACCCGCCGCCGCCAGAGGAGCCGAATTTCTACGAACTCGCCAGCAAGTCGCTAGATGTCTTTGTGCTGAGTCAGGGCAACGATGCGGCGGCGGCTGTCACATATGATATTCCGGAGAGTCTTGGAGACGACATGCCACCGATGAAGCCGCAGGATGCACCTGTGTTCGAGGTACTGCTGAAATATCACAACGTGAATCCTATCCCCGTAGAGGTGCTGCCATCGTATCTGCTCATGAAGAACCTCTTTAAGATCAAGAATGGTGACACCAATCAACGGCGTGTTGCTATGAGGTTCCTACTGGACAAGGCCCGTATCTTTGGCAGGGAACCACTCTTTCAATTTACGTTTCACGTCTGGCGATCGGGAATTCTTGAACTCCAGGAGCAGCACTACTTTGTGGACTTTGTGAAGGGTGTGATTGCACGGCTGCAGAAGGAGGTGCGTGGCTCCACCAAGGAGATTGTGCACATGATGGAGGTGCTGCTTTCTGCCCAGGAAACGGCTGTGCGGGAGGATGGCAAGGAAGTTCTCGCGTTGCTGACACGTGTGGTGGGCTACGAGGCAGTGTTTGAGGCCATAAAGGAGGACTTTGCGCACGTTGAGAATGGCGTGCGGCGTCACACCGCAAAGGTGGTTGCTATTGTCGGTTACGCTGTGGGTTCGCAGATGGCGCTGCAGATCATCCATGGTATGTCTCTCTCGCCTGTAGCGTTGGCACGACAAACTTCCGCCCGCGCCATCACTGAACTGGCGTCCATTCTCATGCACGCTATTACTGGCGATTTGGTGGAGCTCGTGCCCATCTTTGAGAAACTGCTTCGCGATGAGCCGCGCGTGAAGCGTGAAGCCGCCAACGCGCTTGCCCACGTTGCGGGTGCTACTTATCCGTACGGCATTGAAGAACTCGAGTCGTTGGTACTCATTGTGCGCGAGGAGTGTAAGCGCGGCATCGGCAGCACCGCCGGACCGTTTGTGCGTGCATTCGGTTCGCTTGTCCCACTCATGGCACCCTACGACGCACAGAAGTACACCTCCGACATGATGCCGACACTGGTGAACCAATTTAACACCCCAGAGGACGAGCACCGTCGTGTGCTGCTACAGGTGGTGCGACAGTGCGTCTCTGCTGATGGTGTCACAGCGAATTTTATTCGCGATGTTATTTTGAAGCCATTCTTCGACGGATTTTGGTCGATTCGCCGCGTCGCTGCAGAGCGCAAGACAGCTGCCGCCCTCATTGAGACAACCGTGTCAATTTCCAAGAAACTTGGCAGCACAGAGATCCTGCAGTACCTTGTACAGGACATGAAGGACGAGAACGAGCACTTTCAGCGCATGGTGATTGATACAGTGCGGCGCGTCATACGGGCGGTTGGGACGCTTGGCGTTCCGGACACACTCGTCGCCCTGCTGCTCGATGGTGCGATTGCTGCGGTAAAGCAGGACGAGACTGGCCTGAACCGTGTGGTGCTGGAGGGCCTCGCGGCTATCTGCAACTCGCTCGGGGTGCGGCTGAAGCGGTACCTGCGGCAGGTGTTCGATCTCATCAAGAGCCGCCGTGACATGCCAGGGATGATACGCATGCAGGCAGCAGAGCTCGCGGCACGCATCGCCCACACTGTGAAGGAGGCTGACGGCGTGCTGTTCCTTCAGGACCTCGGTCGCAGCCTCTTCGATCGCCTAGAGGATGATGAAGCTGCTGTGATGAGCGCCAACCTCAAAGCAACACGTGCAATTTTGGTGGAATTGGGTGCTGCAAAGTACCAGCCGTCTGTGCGGGAACTATTAAAGAAGCTGACGTACATTATTCGAAATCGCAACAGTAATGTGCAGTTAAACACTATTCTGCTCGTTGAAGAGATTGCGACGAACTGTGACGAGGACGTGGAGGCGATTCACCTGCAGGATTTGGCAACCAAGGGATTGTTTGAACTGCTCGACGCGGATCGTCGCGAGACGCGTCGTGCGTGCACCCGAACATTTGGTGTCATCGCTCAGAAGATTCGTCCCTTCGCCATTATCCTCGAGCTTGTGGATAACTTCAAGCAGGATAAGCGTAAGATTCGTATCTGCACTGCTGTTGCGTTGGGAGCCATTGCACGTGAATGTGGTCCTTTTACCGTTATTCCATACCTGTTGAACGAGTACAAGGTCAGTGAAGGTGAGCAGGTGGCGACGATTGTGCAGCATTCAGTGCTAAAGGCGATTCGATACATTTTCGAGGCGATTGGAGCAGTAGGGAAAGAGTTTGTGTATCCGCTCATACCACTACTAGTGCGGGCCCTCACTGAGACAGACATTCAACACCGCCGTATGGCTGTGGAGGCGTGCCGCGCAATTGTCATGGCCGTGGCGGGCAACGATGGGTTTGAAGAGGTTGTAGTTCACTTCCTCAACTTTATTCACCCGAACATCGTGGAGCTTCTCTCGCGAAATGAGACGAAGGTCGGCGAGGAGCGGCTTAAGATGATTACAGCCGTTGTTGGCTTCTATGAGGCCGCACGTCTGGTGCTGGGGTCTGGCAAGATGCTGCAGTATCTTCTTCAGGGCCTGTTTCACCCGGCAAAGAAGGTGCGGGACATCTACAGGAGAACGTACAACATGATTTACGTTGCGAGTCCAGATGCACTGGTGCCGTACTACCCCAGCATCGAGGATGACACCAAGCACACATACAGGCGGCATGAGCTCGAGGTTCTGCTGTAATGCAAAGGAAAAAATGTGACTGGATTTGACATCCTTGAACGAAAACAGAAGGAACCACGTAATCCAGCCACCCCCACTTGGTTGCTAATACTCTTGTTGCTCTTTGTTACCGTCTGTGTCTGTTGATGTATATTCTCTGCGAAAAATTGCGCCTTCTTCCTTCTATCTCCTCCTGCTCTTCTTGTTTTCGTTTCTTTTGTGCTTGTTTTCTCTCTCTCTCTGTGTGTGTGTATGTGTGTGTGTCTTAAATGGTGTTGCATGATTGCTGAAGGAACGAAAGGAAGGACCCCATCCATGCTGCTGGACGTGTCAAACGTGCGCGGCGAGCACACATGCCTGGACGATATCGAGGAGCTGCAGGAGACTCTGTCGCGTGCTGGGAAGAAAAAGTATGGCGCACTCCGCGTGCAGCACGTCGGCCTCTCCACCTTGGGCCTCGCTGCTTCGCTCGCCGCGCCGCTGCAGCACATCACATCGTTAACGGCTTCCCACAACCGGATAAGCACCCTGCAGGGCGTGGACGCCTTCCCCTGCGTCGAGTTCCTGGACCTGAGCCACAACGCACTGCGGGTGTTAGACGCGCACTCCACATCTCTCCTGCGTCGACTGCGGCGTCTGCGCCGGTGTGACTTCTCCCACAACGAGATTTGTCTCATAGACTTCGACGCATCCCCACGCGGTAGCGGCACGTGGAGCGACCCGCTGGCCGACGATGGCGACGGCGTCGTCAGCGGTGGGCTGGAGGGGCTCACGGTTCTGAACTTGGCGCACAACCAGCTCATCGAGATGCCAGACCTGCGCAGCATGCCGATCCTGGCGGAGCTCGACGTCGAGCACAACCGCATTGATAATATCGCAGACCTCGACAACCGGCTTCCGCTCCTCGCGCTGACGTCTCTGTCGCTGGCCCACAATTCACTGGGCTCGCTGCAGGTGCTCTCCAACCTCACTGTGCTGGCAGAGACGCTCAAGGTATTGACAGTGCGGGGTAATCCGTGCGTGGAAGACGCGGCTGCCGCCAAAGGTGCCGTGCAGTCATGGCTATTGTTTCTGCTGCCATGCCTGGAGACCGTAGACGAAGCTCCACTCTCGCACGAGGAGCGGCAAGCGGCAGCACTACTCTTTCGCCACCAGGGGGAGCTCAGCTATGAGGCAATGCAGATGATGAATAACAACAGTGGCGCACGGTTAGAGACGTACCTGCGGAATTTCTCTCCCCTACTGTCCACACGTCCAGTCGCCGATTCTTCCATGGGAACGAAACGAGAACAGTTGGTCACGCAACCGAAGAGAAACACCTCACCACCTCCGTCATTGGGCGGCATGACGGCCCGCTTGCCAACGACGATTAGTGTTGGTGCAAGCACAACGAGCCTCAACTCTCGACCACCCTCTGCTGAAGTTGTACTGCAAATGATGCAAAAGAAAATGAAACACTTGTCGAGCGTTGTGGAGGTTCTTTGGGGGGAGAGTATGTCAAGGCGGGTGTTTGCCACCATTGTATTGCAGAAATATGCACGGGGATTTCTTGTGCGGCGTCATCTTCCACCGCAAATTCAACGGAGCTGCGAGCGCATCAGAAACAACCTGCGTCGCCCTCGTTGTTGGCCTTCATGGGCTCAGCACCAGCAAGTAACTTCTCATTCATTGAGTACGAGCGAGGCGTGGCAGGCCAACACTCACATTGCCAGAGGCGAGATGGCAGAGGTGGTGCAAAGACTTGAAGCCTTTGAATCCCTATTACAACAAATGTGGGGCGATATGGGCGAGTTCCGGCGTGTTGTGGACCTGAAAAGGACCGCTGCGGCTACAACAATTCAAAAATACTACCGAGGCCACGTTGATAGAAAACGTTGGCGCCGCCTCAAAGACCGCTACGATGAGTTTGTTGCTTCACTGCGACCCGATGTTTTGGATCTGCAGCGTGTGTGTCGGGGATATTTAGCACGAAGCTGGCTCACGCGGCGACGCGGAGAGGTGAAAGAGGTGCGACAGCTCCAGCTGGAGGTCGCCGAACTCCGTGATGCACTGAATGAGATGCGGGGGTTCATGGTGCAGGAGATGCGGCGACAGCGGCTACAGCGGTACGCTGACCCGGAGAGGGCGATGGAGGGAATCATCTCGCGACACGTTGCCTCGAGTTCCGACCGCTCCTATACGGCGGCGGCGGCAGCAGAAGCAACAGGGGTAGGCACATCGATAGAAGCAGCAGATGCAGCAACACCATCTGAAACAAAGACTGCACGCACATCACCATCGCCCCTGCATGACCTCTGATCCATTTACTCTGCATAGACGATGCAGCGTGCTATTTCTCCGTCCGTGGTGGTGGTGTTGGTGTGATTGGAGGTGGTAGTAGCGGGGCGATGATGACGACTCCTTTAAGTTGGACGAAGCAGAAGAAAATGGTAAAATTTCACTCCTACACACCCACAGCCAGGGGTGGGGTGGGGGAGAAATACCAAGATCAGATGGATGCACACAGAGACATCCATGCCTTACTTCTTCCTATTTGCATGGTGAACCACTTTTGGTTTCCTCTTTGCCCTTTCTCTTTTCTGTTTTGCCTGCGTTGCTTGCTGGCACTTTCGAGGCGATAACAGGCTGAACAGCGTACAGAAAGCGCGGCAAAAAGCCTCCACAAAACAAGAAAAGAAAAAGAAACGTGAAGCAAGAGGATGGTGGCCACGCTGCATCACAACCCTGTTGCACGGATCACCAACTTTTACGAGAGCAGTTTCAGGCAACTTAGCGACATCCAACAGAAGCAGACAGGGTTGCTCATTGGGGCTGCTGTTGCTGATGCGGCGGCGCACGCATTCGAGGGCTGCACGGTGGAGGAAATTGCCGCCTTTGCGGCGGATCAGGCCAAGGCGCAGGGAGACGTGATGGCTGAGGAGGATCCGCTGGTGTTTGCGCAGGCCGGCCCCCGTCGTGATGGGCGTCGAGGCCACCCATTGGGCCCGCTGCGGCACCACTCCTACACGCACCTCTTCGCGTCGCAGCTGCTGCGCGTCATGGCATCTTCCCGGGGTGAGTTTCCGGTGAGCTACGTGAAGGATGAATGGGTGTCGGCGGCCCGCACCCACCCCGATTGCTTCGCCAACGAGCACGCCTCTCTGCTGCACGTGCTGGGCGTTGTGCTGCCACTACCGGTGATTTACCCATGGGCCGACGACGCGACGTTGCGGGCGTACGCAACGCCTTTTATTGACTTTCTCACAGAGCCGCCGGCGGGCAACTTTGGGGTGGACTCACGCAACGCTGTGCGGGATTACACTCTCTCTGCGCTCGGCGTTGCACTGCGCTGCCTGCAGAGCATCCCCGATCCGTACCGCAACGCCGCCTTCATGGCGGTGCCAGGGACAGCGGACATTTTCCCGGAGGACGTCGCGTCCTTTTGCCCGGCGCGAGCGCATGACAACGCACTGCCGAATGCCGCGCCTATTTTTCCATGCGGCGGCGGCGGCAGTGGCAGTAACAGTTGCGTACTACCGGCCCGCGCTCTGGTGCAGGACGTTCGTGTGGTGCGCGAGGGGCTCGTCGTGGCGAGGGGTGCACGCACCTTTCCAGATGGCGTCAAAGCCGCTATTCGTCTTGGTGGGCCCGTCTGCCAGCGGAGCATCATTGTCGGTGCCCTGCTCGGCGCGCGCATGGGTGTGCGCCGCATTCCGCCGAATTGGCTCAACGCCACGCCGGATTACAGCCCCCTCGTCACCAGGGCGGTGGAGGTGGCGCAGTGGAGTTGGAATCCCCCGCACCATTAATGCCTCGGCCCGGCATGAAGTGTGCGGCGTGAGGGACTGAGGGGGCGTGGTCCTCCAAGCAATGCAAATCTATACCTGTGTATGTCTCCGTGTATGCCAAGTTGTCTGGTAATATCACCATTCCCTCATTTCTTCTGTTTGCTTCTGTTTTTTTTTTACTCTTTTGCGCTTCCTTGATGCTGGGTGCTGTATTTGTGCCCCCGCGCGCAGATTTGCGGGTTGAGGAGGACGCAGGCGTCATCACACGCGCAAATAACTACGCGAACTCACACTCACACACACACAGAAACCACCGCCACTCGCACTACAGCGGAAAGAAACAGAAGGGCGGCTGACGACCGAGGCCGAGACTGGTGCAGGGGCTCTGAGCAACGGGCGCGAAATGAACGTGACGGTGCCGCACCGCGGGGGGCCGTCACGCAGCGCATCGGCGCGGCGGCCGCGGAGTTCGCAGAGCACCCGGGCGTCGGGGACGTTGCTGAAGCTGCCGGCCATCGGGCCTGCCGGGCGCTATAGCGTTGCGTCGGTCTCCTCCAAGTCCAGCGCTCGGCAGAAACGCGAGCAGCGCGATGCGGAGCTCGTGCTAGAGGAGGGTGTGCACCACGTGTGTGGGGTGAACGCGCGCGAGACGATGGACGTGATGCTGAAAGTTGTGGCGGNGGCCCTATCACCCTGCGCAAAGGAAAACCGCTGTGGCAGCGCGTGCAGGAGATTGTGGCGGCCGCCAACCAGGAGGGACTACGTCGTGTACACACGGCGGTTCCGCCAGACGAGGTGCGCTTCTTCTTTGACAAGTCGCTGGACCTCATTGAGTTGCCTAAAAAACCGGTCCCTGGGGTTTTAGACGAGTTTGTGGGATTCCATGCGCTGCGCAATTACCTCATTGGCGTGACGCTGAACAACAAGGCATTTCTGCAGCAGGCTGCGGGCGATCCGCCACAGCTCGTGACGCAGACGTTGCTGCGCGCTCTTAAGGTGCAGGGGGCCGCCTTTTCAACCCTGACGCTGTACAACCTGGCAGTCGTTTTGGTGGCCGCACAGCGGTTTGATATCGCCCGTGACTTCATCGCCTGCTGCAGCGAGATGGCGGAGGTGTGCCTCCGCATGGCGGTGCCGGGGAGCCGCGGGGTCTCGACGCTCTATGCCGGCTTCCGTACAAGCGTGGCGAAACACGCCATCATGTGTCACCACCTCGTCGCGGCGCTCTCGGCGTGGTGTGGACTGCGCGACGAGGAGCTGTACCACTGCCACTTAGCCGTGTGCTGTGCAGCAAAGTACCTCGACGCCGGCAGCGCAATTGCGGCGCGGTGCGTGCGCCGGCTGGCGGCCGCGCAAGACGGAAGTGGCGCTCTGATGATGAGCGAGAAGGAGCCGCCGCGGCTGCCGCTTCTGACCGACGACGCGGCGCTGGTGGATGACGCGCTCTTCGTTGTCTTTTTGCGCGAGGCGGAGGCGCTGCAGGCGCCGCCCACCGTGGAACAGTGCACTGCCCGCCTCGCGTCCGCCATGACGCCGTCGGGCCGTCTGCCGAAGATCAAAGAGAAGCGCCGTGCGCCGCCGCGTAAGCCGAGCGCCACGCCGTTGCGTACTCGGAGCGCCACGCCGCGTGGCCGGGTGAGGTCGACGGGAAAGACAGCGAAGAAGGCGAAGGGGGTGCCGCAGCTCTCCGTCAGTGCGGTGATGGAGTCGTTTCGTAGGNCAGTGAGGGCCTTTACTCGCTGCGCTCCAACGCTGGCTCAGAGTCTCCAACAATGGTCACTTTTGTGCCGAAGCCGGCATACGATTGCTACAAGCACCTCCGCAGGGAGCTGCGGCAACTGATCGGCACACTTGGTCATAATATGACCCGCACAACGAGCGCCAACTCACCGGAACTCCATGAATCGCATTTGATATCGCGTCGGGAGAGCTCTACCACCGTTGCACCCGCCGAGCCGCTGGCCATTTCGAAAGCCCCCATGGAGTACATCACCATCACCGACAAGAAGCTTCGAAAACTCTCCATGCTCGTCCCTGATAAGGATTTTGAAAGATTTGAGATGGCCGTGGTGGCGTTGCAAAGTTGCTGGCGTGGGATTAAGATGCGCCTCCTCTACCGCAAGTGCCTGCAACTTGTTGAACTGACGACACTCAGGCGCGAGGCAGCGGAGGTGATTCAGTACGCGTTTCGCAACCACCTCGCCACGCGAGAGGACATATTGGAGAAGAAGTTGCGCAGGGAGCATCGTCTCAAGGTGGAGCGTCTTACGCTCATCCAGCGATACCTGTACGAGAAGCAGAGTGTAGAAGCGTTTGGAATGCAATGCGTTGCGGCCTTCCAGCGACTCATTGCCCATATTGCAGAGGTGCGCCGACGGTACGCTGCGGCAATCCGTCTGCAGGCATTCTGGCGCATGTGTATGACGCGCATTCGCATTCATCGTGCTGTAGCGGCGTGCCAGCGTATTCAGGCCGTGTGGCGCGGCCATTTGGGGCGACTGCGTGCACGCGAGTTGCGCACCCGCCGACGGTTGGCGGAGCAGGACCGCATTGCAATGCTCACTGTACGCATCCGACCGGTGCAGCGGTGGTGGCGAAATGTGCTGGCGGTGCGTGCTGGCCGCGCGGTGGTGGCGTCTCGCCAGCGCGACGTTGCGGCGTATCTTGAGGCTCAGGAGTCGGCCTTTGAGGTGGAGTGGGGGCGCATCAAGCATCTCCCCGACGTGGAGCTGTACATGCTGAAGATTCTCGCCGTATTTCGTGGCTTCCGCTGTCGCCTTGAGTGTGCGCACCGACGCAAGCTGTTGCACGTCCTGCGCCGCTTTCTGCTCCGCATCGTGTGGAAGAAGCGGGGAGAGCGGCAACTTCTATCCCTGCGCGAGGTACACACACAGACCCGCATGCTGCGGCGCCGAGGCGAGGAGGTGACGGATGCTGCGCTGCGTATTCAGTGTCTGGTGCGCCGCTGGCTGGCGTGGCGGCAGCGCAGGGTGTTGTGGCTGCAGCTGCAGTGGAGACACAACCAGGCCCGCGTGATTCAGCGCGCGTACCGCCGCTTCGTTGGTCGCCGGGTGATGGCGGCGGCGAGGATGGAGGCAAAGCTTCAGAGCGAGAAAAAGCTGATGGAGCACCTGATGCATTACAGTGCCGCAAAGATACAAGCAACATGGCGCATGTACAGCGAGTACAAGAGGAAAGAGGAGTATCTGCGTGGGGACCGCCACGTCTTTGCGACACGCATTCAAAAAGCGTGGCGCGCGTACACTGCGCAGTGGAGCGCGCACAGCAGGCGGCTCAGCCGCCGCGACGCGGCACGTGCGGTTCAGGAGGAGCACTACCGACAGGTGGCGGCGATCCGCATTCAGGCCGCCGCGCGGATGTTTCTCGTGCGCCAGAGGCTGCGGCGGAGGGGCGTGTCGCTTCGGCCCACACCGGCGATGCTGCGGCTCTGCGCGAGACGCATTCAGTGCGCGTGGCGCCGTCACGCCGCCTACGAGTACGTGCAGCAGCTCCGCTTCTCTCGGGCCTACTACGACCAGGCGAAGATCAACATGGAGTCTCTGTATACCTACGCGACGATGATTCAGTCGTTTGTGCGAGGACGCGTAATCAATCCAAAGATTGTTGCCGCTCGTCGTCTTGAGGTTGAGCAGGATATCATCGAGAACAAGAAGCGACGCGGAGATGTGATACGTGGGACTCGCGCGGTTATCACGATACAAAAGAACTTGCATCGCGTTCTAGAACGCCGGCCCGAACCGGTTTTGCCATCACCTGAAGCAACCAGTGAGTGGGCATCCGATTTCGCCCCTGCTGTTGCTAGTGCCTCCACAGCCGCCGCCCTTCCTCGTGCTGTGGTTCCTGTAGTTATGTCTATTCCAGCTGTTGCCCTGGCAGCTCCTCCCGTCGAACCTGCTGCGCCTATTTGTGTCACTTCCATGACACCTGCCGATGCCACGGCCTCTACCACCAGAGGTGAGGGTGGGGTAGTGATGACGCTGGAGACGGCGGTTCCGCTGCTGCAGCGATGCGGCCGTAGCTGCTTGGCTCGGCGAGACGTTCAAACTGCGCTCTTTGCGCACCCGCGCTGGAGGTCGGCTATTGACGTGCAGCGCGTATGGCGCGGATACCGCTCGCGGCAGGTCGTTGAGGTGTACTACGAGTACTGCGAGGAGGAGGAAGATGAAGAGGTATCGGCGGAGGGCGGGAGTTTCGCGGAAGGAGGCTCACTGTGAGTGATATATATATATATATATATCTGGCGAAACACACGAGAGAGTTTGACAGCCAATTCTGTTGACGGTTAGCTGATGTACAGTTGCGTCTGTCTTGCATGTAATTTTTTTCCGACGGAATTTTTTGTGTTCGTCTGTGTTTGTGTGTGCGTTGAACTGCATCTTTTTCTGTGTGCATGCGTGTCTGTCTATTTCCGCCGCTGGACGCATTCCTTCTGCACCACTCTCCCCCCTGCCGTGCTGCACACGGCTCATACGCAAGAGCGCTATATATATATATATATATATGTGTGTGTGTGCGTATGTGTGTGTATTTATATGTGTGTCTCTACCTGGCGCCTCACACACCTTTGGGTTTGGTTTGTTTCCTTTCTCTCTCTCTCTCTCTGTCTCTCTCTGTTTCCTGCACCGTTGTCTTTTGCCCCGCGCCGGTTACGCTGTGAAGCCGTGTTGGTGCCACAGTGGCGCGCACACACACATACATACATATACGTGAACGATAGCAGGCCGAAAAAGTTAAAACCCCCAAGCAGCAGCAGCAGCAGCAGAACATTCTGCCACTGTGGTTCTTGTTTCTTCCACCAGAAGAAGAACAGACGACCAAATAAACAGAAGGAAGGGAGTAAACACTCCCAACCCACCACCACCACCACCACAACAGCAACAAGAAAGCAGAAAGGGAGTGAACCGCGAGCAAGAACGGAAACGAGACCAAGCGGGAGGAAATGAACATTGAGCGTGACCGGTACCGCTACGACGAGGAGGATGAGGAGGACTCCCTCCCGTTTGAGGGGCTCGAGAAGTCCTCCGCACTTCAGCAGTGCCGCGTGTTCAACGATGTGCGTCTAGACATCTCCGCCTGCCTGCGCTCCATGACGCAGTGCCTCTACCTCATGTACACCGGCACCACACTCACGGAGGCGGAGGCGACGGATCTCTTCTTCATGTCCACCAAACTCCTACAGTCGAGCCATCCGAAGCTGCGCCGGCTGCACTACGTGCTGATGAAGGAGTTGAGCCCGCTTGTGGAGCAGCGCTTTATCGCCTCCAACTCGCTCATGATCGATATCAAGAGCAACAACGATGCTAGCAAGTGCAATGGGATTCGAACGCTCTTCAAGGTGATGAACAGCTCCCTCTACGCGTCGATGGACCGCACCATTGTGGAGGCGCTGACCTCGCAGAGCAGCAACGTGGTGTGCGCCGCCCTCGTCACGGGACTGCACATCGCGCAGACGCACCCTGACATGGCGAAGAAGTGGGGGACGCAACTCACGGAGGTGCTGCGCAGCTGCGGCAAGGCGCAGTACCCTGCCATTGCGCTTCTGCACAAGATGCGAAAGAATGACCGCCTCTCCGTCACGCGGCTCATTGATCAGGCGAAGAACGGGCAGATCCGCTCCCCGCTCGCCCTCTGCCTGCTCATAAAGATATGTACTGAGTTGATGCGGGAGGATTTCGAGGGGTCGCTGGATATCTACAGGTTCGTGACGTCCATGATGCACAACAACAATGACCTGGTGGTGTTTGAGTCTATCAAGTCCATCTGCTCGCTGCGTAACATCACTGCGAAGGAGGTATCGCCGGCTGTGATGGTGGTTCACCTGTACCTCAACGCGCAGAACGCCGTGCTACGTTTCTCCGCCATTCGCCTGTTGAATGAAGTGGCAACGGTGCACCCCGCCGCGGTGTCGCCTATCAACGCGGAGATTGAGAACCTCGTGACTGATCCCAACCGCATCATCGCCACGCTCGCCATCACGACGCTGCTCAAGACCGGCACGGAGTTCACGATTGAGCGCCTCATCTCCCAGCTGTCCGCCGCCGCCTACCTTCGGGAGCTGGGTGATGAGTTCAAGATGGTCATCATCGACGCGATGCGTGTTCTGAGCATCAAGTTCCCTGCCAAGTACAGCATCTTCCTCAGCTTTCTCTCAAAGGCGCTCAATGAGGAGGGCAGCAGCGAGCTGAAGGAGAACATCGTGGACGTCACGATTGGAATCGCCAAGTCGAACCCCGAGTCAAAGGAGTCCGTGCTGAAGTACCTCTCAGAGTTCATTGACGACTGCACCTACCCGCAGATTGTGCGGCGCGTGCTGATGTACCTCGGCGAGGAGGTGCCGCTGATGGAGAACCCCAAGACATTTGTGCGGTTTGTGTACAATCACGCCACCCTGGAGCGCCCCGAGATTCGTGCGGTGGCGGTCAGCACGCTGGCGAAACTGGCAGCACGCGTGCCGTCCCTGCGCCGCTCCATCGTCACCTTGCTGAAGCGCACCTGCAGCGACACGGACGATGAGGTGCGTGACCGCGCCGTGCTCTACACGAAGCTCTTCCTCCACAAGGACGAGAACACTATCCGCGCAATGGTGTGCGACGTGGCCAACGCCGTGGCGATGACTCGGCAGGCGCGCATCAACGCGAAGCCGTCGGTGCTGAAAACACACGGCAGTGACGTCATCTCCCAGAACAATGCGATACCGTCGGCGGAGGAGAGCAGCACGGAGGACGCGTTGGTGGTCTCACACGCCGTGCTGCAAGGTCGCGAGAAGATGCGGAACGTGAAGCAGCTGCTCGAGCTCGGTGAGCCGTGCGCCAGCAGCGAGCCGGTCCCGCTCACCGACCCCGACAGTGAGTACGTGGTGGCGGTGATGAAGCACGCCTACGCCTCCCACATGGTGCTGCAGTTTAGGGTCAAGAACACGATGGAGAAGATTACGTTCAAGAAGATCACCATCGACGTGGACACGGAGGAGGTAGAAGTGGAGCCGCTCTACGCGATTCCGATCGACGCGGTCGCGCCTGGTGCCATCGAGTACGGCTACGTTGTGCTGCGCTACGACGAGGAGCAGTTCCCGAGCGGCCCCGTCGAGTGCCGCTTCAAGTTCGCCATGCAGGACGACGACGGCGACGAGGAGGACGAGGAGGAGTACCCGCTGGAGAGCTTCGACATCAACGTTAGCGACTTCATCACGCCCGTCAACCTGCGCGGTGGCTTCGACACGCAGTGGGACACACTCCAGGGCGAGGAAACGACCGGCACGTACTCGCTCAGCTCGATGCGCAACCTCACCGTCGCCGCGCGTGAGCTGGTGGAGTTCTTTGGCATGTATGTGGTGGGCGGCAAGCCGGAAAAGATCACCACCACCTCGCACACACTGCAGATGTCCGGCACAATGGCGAACCGCGCACGGGCGCTGGTCCTGATCACCGCGCGCGTGTTCATTGCAAAGGACAACACTGTGGCGCTGCAGCTCACGCTGCGCGGGGCCACGGCGGAGCTGCGCGAGTACATCTCGACGGCGCTGCTCTCTTAGGCAGCAGTGCCATACAGAGCAGTGAGCCGAGGCGGGGTGTGTGTGAGAGAGAGAGAGAGAGAGGGAGATAGGGGACGCGTGGGGCGTGTGTGTGCGCTGCACCGTCACTTGCGCATGGGCTTTGCCCTCTCCCTTGCCCTCCGTTGCTCGCCGACGCACGGGCTCAGCCATTCCCCCACTGACTTGGGCGTACTCGTTACTCTCGCGGCGCCGCGCTGCGTGCCAGCCCGCCCCCGGGCCTCAGCGCACAGTGAGGGCGGGCGAGAAGGAGAGTTATATATATAAGAAAAAAAAAAGAATACACAAGCGAAAAAAAAGGAAGCAACCACAACAACAACAAAAAAAAAAGAAATGAAAGGAGAGGCCACGCACAGCATTATTTTCGTCATCTTTCCCGGCGTAAAGTGAACCATGTGTTTTTGTTTTTGTTTTTGAATCTCGCGCTACGAGAGCAGCATTAGGAAATAGTGCCGGCGTGTGTGTGTGTGCGGATTGCTTCCGGTGGTCAACGGATACGCGTTGGTACCCTGCGGCGTGGCATCTGCCGTTCGTGTGACTCGCCGAACATGCCCACAGGCACAGGCACACAACCGCTCACGGGGAGACAATCCACCCAATCTATTGTTCACTTTTTTTTGTTTCTCTCTCCTTTTTTTTCTTCCTGACCGTTGTTTTCTAGGGCAGCTCATCCTTCCTGCGGAGAGCCAGGCGCTCGACGAGACGAGTGGGGAAGGGGATGGAGAGGCGAGTGGAACGAGAGTTCGGCCGAAACGTCACGAACGCTCTCGTTGGCAAAGTGGCCCTCGCGGGGCAGCAGCAGCAGCCCGTGCGTGAGGCGACGGTAAGCGCTGGCGGTGACTTGCGGCGTCCTCGGAAGCGGAGTGCTCGGGAAGACAAGCGATGTTATGATGATGATGATGATG
>NW_008825789.1:15331-25823 GCF_000691245.1 Trypanosoma grayi | reverse complement strand
AAAAAAAAAAAAGGGGGCCTCATCTTTCACCTCCGGCGTGGAGAGTCTTCTCTGACAGCTCGCTGTTTGCCCTACCATGGCTGCTCCCTCTCTCCCTCTCGTTTCCACCTGCTTGATGGGCCTCTCAGCATGAGCAGCACGATTGTGCAGAAGCTGCGGATCGCGCTTGAGCGGCAAACGCGGCGCCAACGGGCGGGCAGCAACGCCCCTTCCAACTGCACCATTGTTGTTGGGAAGCGGATGACACCCAACGGGTGTGAGTCTGTAGTGTGCCTCGCGAGCCGCCGGCCGGAGGAGCGGCGCCAGCATCGTGTTGTTCTTCCCGGCCTTGGCCCAGGCGACGTCATTCGCGCACCGGTGCGCTTTTTTGAAGGCATTGTGCAGAAACGGCGGCTGCCGAATTCCGCGCACTGTCGTCTGTGGCGTGGTGAAGATGGAGGGGGGGCCGCGTGGGGGCGGCNTTGTGCAGAAACGGCGGCTGCCGAATTCCGCGCACTGTCGTCTGTGGCGTGGTGAAGATGGAGGTGGCGCCGCGTGGGTGCGGCCCCGTGCCGTTGCGTGCCCGCACCACGTCGCCGCGCACTGCTGTACGCGATGCCCGTGGATGGGAGTGGCGGCGACAGCGTCGAGGGAGATCAAGGCAGAGAGACTCCGTCGTGCTGTTGAGCCACTATTCCAGCTTGCCACCCCTCTTGTTGAAGAGAAGGTGGAGAGTACAGGAGCCCCGGTGGTGTTATCGCCGCTGCAGCTGCGGATGCCGCTGCAATTTCTGGAGCCATTTGATGTTCCCATCGTTGCACACTCAATACGGGAAATGGAGTTTTACTTCCGTCTACCGCAGCACGAAGAGAGGCCTTCGGCAAGCCCAGAGGAGGTACCTTCACCATCGGCCGGGAAATTCTGTATTTCCTTGGATGCAGGAGACACACCGGACTGTTTTCTCTGTACGCTCGAGCAGCAGCGGCTTCTTTCATCCCTTAATCGTTGGGCGGAGAGGCTTCCGCCCCCTCTGCAAATGTGTCTGCGTGCTGTCTTTGTCCTACAGCATCCTCGCGATGGTGCAACGCGTTCTTGGGAGTGTGATTTCCACGTGACGCTTTTGTTGCGCAGAGATTCGGCGCGCTTCGGTGAGCAAAGCCCACTGTGTGGACCCTCGCAACCGGAGGGTACTCTTTCTTTCGAGGAGCAGCAGCTGGTGGATGCGGTGCTCTCTGCAGCACCCCTGGCGAAGCGTCTTGGTGTTGCGACACTGTGCGATGATGGTTCTCTGTGTTGCCTGTACCCACGCCCACGACGTGTGGACTTTACGATGGCGTCAGATGCTGCGAGGGCGGAGGTTGTCTCATGCGCTGCGCTCCACGGTCCTTCTGGGCAGTCCGTGACTGCAGCCCTCCCATTTATGCACAGCAGCATCGCCACGACCCTCGGTGCGCATGACATGACTTCCTTGGAGCAGCCATCGCCGTCTGTGTGGCGCCACGCAATGGCCATGGAGGCGGCTGGCTCTCTCTTGCTCACCTTCACCGACACTCTGCAGTATGGCGGCGGCACCATCGTGGTGCTTGCTGGTGATGAAAGCTGTCCTCAACGCGGTGTGGCAGCTTGCCCTCCTTCGAGTGGCGCACGCCTGCTAGGTGAGGCTCTTTCACAGTGGCTTTTCCGTCTACCGAATGTATCTCTCGTGCGTGTTGCAAGAAAAAGCGAGCGGGCTGAAGGAAAAAGTCCCTCCGTGGAGATTGCGGGGGTGACTTCCGAGGCCGAAATTCCAGCGTTATGGCTCTGCCTCGTTGACAGTGACGCGGATGTGGCTGCGGTGGCAGATATTGTGGAACACAGCGTTGCGCTCCTGCAGAGAGAGTCGTTGGTGGAACCAAAGCGAGTTGTGCTTGTGCAGCTTGCTGTGGACGGGGATTTCCAGCTTCTGGCGACTGCCCTCCAATGTGCCATGCGCGGATTGGAAGGGCGTTTTCACCTTCGCGTTGACAGTGGGGCTGTGGACATTGATCCATGGACTGCCGCCGCTGTTGGCTACGCCGTGGTGGAGCTTTCATCATCTGCGGTATCGTGAAACCCAAGTAAAGCTCTCTTTGGTTTCTTCTTCACTCATGCCACGACAATTGCGATGAACTTCTTTACGATGGGATGATACTCACGTCCTCTTTTGGGCTTTTTTACTTTGCTCTATTCTTTTCCTACATCGCTAGAAAAGTAGAAGGGAATTCCGCTGAGTTTCTGAAGTGTGAGTGAATGTTGCGCGTAACGCTTCTGCGCCATCATCAGCCCCTCATCCGTTTCATACACGCCATTCGGAAAGGTGGCGGTCTCGGGGCAAACGGCAAAGGCAGTAGCAGCGTCGGTGGTGGAGCGACGTCGAAAGCCGTTCTGGATTCATTCGACGCGCTACCAAAGAAGTTTCAACCGCGTCTGTTTACCGAAGAAGAGATGGAGCTGATCATGATGGGTGGGGCGGCGCCATATGTTCCGAAGTCCCTGCAGCGGAAGAAAAAGTAGGAGCGCCCACAATATCATTTGTGCCTGGGTGGGTGGGGTGGGCAATACCGTGAGGAGAGAAGGGGCGCGATTCAAGGTGAATATCTTCAAGTCCAGGGACTGGGGATATGGGGCACCTCTACATACATATTTCCTGCAAACATGCCAAGGAAGTAGCAATTACTGTTCAGGTATGTGGGTCCATGTGCCATGGTTTTTATTTTACTCACTGGCAAGCGATTGAGGTTGTTGTTACAAGGATCAGCTTTTTTTCTCCACCCCCTCTTCTCTCTCTCTCTCTTCTATGCATGAATGCTGAAGGGTGATTATTTTTTTCCTGGCGCACATGACTGACTTCTTCATGCTTCTCTCTCGCTCCTCTTCCTGTTCGTCTTCACTGGTTGCATTGCCCGGCTCCGTGGAAACAGCGGCTTCTCTCCGTGGCCCCTCTCTGGGTGGGTGGGCAGCACACACGCATATATATTTATATACATACATATTGAGGAAAGTGGAGCAAACGGAAATCCAAAAAACAAAAAAGAAAGAAAGAAAAGGGGAAATGAGTTCTAAACATCGTGACCCAGGCAGTAGCACGTCGTTACATTGCTCCACGCCGCGGACCGCCGCACGTGGTTCTAAGACAGAATCATCAACTAATGCAGCGGCGCGCGTTTCCCAGCCGGAATGCACGACACCGCGACGCAGCGGCGGCTCGGGCTCCAGCCTCATCGTTGCACGTGGGCTGTACGAGGTGCTTGAGCAGGAGTTGCGGGATCAATCTTCGCCGCGGAAGCGTGCCCACTCGCGTGGCACCGGGCAGGCGTCAAGGCCCAATTTTCTCTTCTGTTACCTCTGCGGACTGCAATTCAGCTCTGCCAGTCTGCCCATTCATCAACCGCAGTGCTATGTGAAGAAGCTTATTGAATGGGAACGCATGGACCCGGCGAAGCGCGGTCCAAAACCGCTTGACCCCGAGTCCCATGAAAAACAAATGAAGGAATTGTGTGCAGTGAAAACAGGGAAAGATAATGTTAGGGGCGGTAAGATGAGAGGACGGGATCTCGATCGGTTCAATGAGATGCAAATAGATCACTTCAACACTAACATGCTGTTGAAGTGCGAGAATTGCGGGCGCACATTCCTCCCAGACCGCCTGGAGGTCCATCAGCGCAGCTGCAAGCCGGGATCATCGGGCGCTTCAAAGCCGATTTCCCGCCCGTCCAGTTCCGCGACAGCAAAGAGGCAACCATCTCAGCCGACGCCCCAAACACCCACTGAGGGACATGCTGCCGTAAAAACGGCTGAGGTTGTGTCTCTCGACAAGAAGCCCGGACAAGCCCTAACAGCGGTGAGTGGCAGTGAGACGCCATGTGCTGTAAGTGCTTCGTCATCGCCCCATAAAACACTCTCTCGCCAGGAGAGCTTGGAAAGTCCCGCCTCGATGGAAAAGGACCCATTGGCGTCAACCAAACCCGCTAAAGATGCTGCTCCTTCCGTTGCCGCAGCTATTGCTGCTATTACTGCTTCTAGTGATGATGTTGGTGACAATAATGATGAAAATGATATTGACCGTACTAGCGACGCCGAAATCTGTGCGGCAGTGTCGCCGAAAAGGAGCGGCCTGGAACACACACAGCTGGAGGTCTCAGCTCCCACCTCAAGGCAGGTGAGTCAGGGAGCGACTGCCTCGCTGAGTGGGCCGCGGAAGAGTGGCGTGAAGAGTGTAGATTTGCCAGCAGTGATGGTAGAGGAGAAGCGTGCAAGTATGTGCTTGGATGAGAAAATACCAAGTGATGGCGCATCTCGCTCACGGGATACCCAATCACAGGATGAGGAGCCTCTCCCTGAGAGACGCGGGGTGAAGATTCCGCTCAACAATGTATCGCGCTTCAAGAATGTGCAATCCCGCTTGAAACTAGACTTACCAAAGAAGGAAGAGTTGCCGAGGTGTCGCCACTGCAATCGCACGTTTAACGTTGATCGTCTCGCTAAGCACGAGGAGGTTTGCCTGGAGCGCAATAAGCCGTTGCGAAAGCCTTCCACTTCGGCTGGTCGCGCTTCTAGCGCTCGTGCAAGTGGCTCTGGAGCAAAGAAGGGAAGCGAAATACAATTACCCATTGAGGTACCCTTGGGGACAGGCGCCAGAAAGAAGCAACAACAACAACAACAGCAGCCAGAAGTGACTGCATCCCCACCAAAATCACCGCAAGCACTGGCACCAGATGCAGCGGCCGTGCCAGCAACAGCAACAGTAACCACAACGACGGAAACAACAAAGGCAGCGGCGGCCGCAGACCCACCCTCAACGCTAACTACTGTTGCAGCCGCACCGAAGAATGGACACAACCCACCTACCCAACCGAAGGAAATGGGTGGCGCGAACTCTGACGGAGTGAGCGAAGCCCCAAAACTACGATATTGCTTTGAATGCGGGACAAAGCTGCATTCCGGCACGCAACGATTCTGCGCAGAGTGCGGAACAAAACTCTTGGCATAGTACTTAGCAAAGACAGATTTATTTATCTGTCTCTCTTCGCTATATATGAATGTATATATACATTCCATATGTGTTCATCAGATATGATAAGCTAATACCAAGATGAGGACGGAATAATGACACAAGAATTGTCCCAAAGTCGAAATCTCCCCAAAATCTGTAAACCATTATATATATATATATATAATGGTAATTCTGAGCATAAGAATGTAAACACACACACATATATACAGAAGTTTTCTTTTTTCCCGGTATGGTTTTTTCTTCTTCACTTTTTTCTCCCTGTATGTCCCCGGAAGCGTGAGTGGCCACATGTCTCTCCCACCTGCCACCGGCGCCGTGGAACTTGTGTCCTACAAGCAACACGTCGTTCATCTACTGACTCAAAAGAAGCGGTTGGACGAACGCCCATTTGACGTTATTCGCACACCACACATCCTCCACGACACCAAAGGGGGAGCGAAGGCAGACAGCGTGCTCGCCTCAACGTTGTACACGGATGAGGCAGGCACTTGCGTGAATTGCACAGTTAGCGGTGTCTTTGGCCCCCCTCCCTCACAGCACCCCGAGGAGGGCCGACTCACCGTGAATGTTGCAGCTCCTTTTTTTCCAAGCTACATCACAGACAAAGTCGAACGGGCGCTGCGGGAAACGGCCTGGTTTGTTCGCTCTACCATCATCTCCTGTATGGATCTCACCGAACTCTCGGTGTTCAGTGGAGAGGCCTGCTGGGTGCTGCAGGTGGAGCTGGTTGTGCTCAACGCGGATGGCGGACTGCGTGCTGCTGCGCTGCACGCTGCTGTTGCGGCCCTGCACAACCTGATGTTGCCCAAGGCACGGCTTCCCAATGGTGACATCGTGGAGAGCAAACACCTGCGGTTCCACCGTGTTCCAGTGGCTGCGACTATTGGTGTGTTTGGTGCCGCCGCCACTGGTGACTTGTGTCTCTTGTTCGACACCAACGCGGCGGAGGAGAGCGTTGTGGATGGGCTTGTCACGGTAGTACTCGATGAGTCTGACGGAATCGTCACCCTTCTACATCACGGAAGGTTTCCGCTTCTCGCACCCTTTCTAACAGGTATGATTGATGCATTCGCGTCGCGCAGTGCGGCGCTGCGCTCGGCGATTCTCAAGACCTCCACGCCCCCCATCGGGAGTAGTTGAGAAGCGAATAAGCAGCGAGTAAAGGCGAAGGAGGCGTAAACACACGCAGAGAACCACACAGCCTCTCCGCGTGTGATTTGTACTTGACGCTTCTGTAAACACTGAGCACGTGCGTGTTTGTTTTGATAAGAAGAAATCTTCCTTATTTCGCTGTTGTTTTTGTACGTGTGGGGAGCGAGAAGGGCTTTCCCTTCTGTTTCCCTCTCGGAAGACATTCAGAGGTGAAGGAAGAAAAGGCACAAGATGGACACCGCAACACGTGATCTGCACAGCTACCACTTGGCCCGTCTGCTTCACATGGTGCCGCACTTGCACCGTGTCTACGCCGAGAACTGCTTCCTGGTTCCGTTGTTCTTTTCATGCGTGAGCCCGGCGGCCAAGCTGCACGTCAAGCTGGTGCTGCTATGCCTGCAGCGTCGCTTTGGACCCTTATGCACGCCGGATGTATGCGGCCACATTCTCTCTTTTTTGTCATTTCCCGAGCTGGCTGAGGCGCCTACGGCCCTGCTGAGGTCCTCACCACATCGTCCCAATGATGAGAACACAAGCGACAACAAGAGTGATGGCGGAAAGCAACAATTGCCGCAGCTATCCGTGGCCAAGAAGCGGCCTCGTGATGAAACGGAGGCAAGCGTATCGCCGAGTTACTCACAGCCATCGCTTGGTGACGCTACAGAAGCAGAAGACGGCGTGGCGGGCGTAGAGAAGCAGCTAAAAGAGGAAGTGGAATCAATACATAAAGAAAAGCATCAACTGGAACAGCAAGAAACGCCAACTGTGGATTTAGCGGAGTCGGAAAAGCAAATAGCGGACCAGCCGATGTTTCTCATTCGCCCACCGGCGGCAACCGATTCGGCAGTGGCTGCGGTGACGACAACGACGCATCTGTTCGTCCGCATGGTGTCCGAGTACTTACTTAATGAAGAGACTATGAACACGTATTTCGGTCGTTACGGTCAAGTGTCGTGCACATTGCTGAGACAGCGGCTGGTCCCGGATGACACCCACGCTGACGGCGCGGTGCATACTCAGGACTTCATCGTCACGGTTGATTCCATNGTCCCGGATGACACCCACGCTGACGGCGCGGTGCATACTCAGGACTTCATCGTCACGGTTGATTCCATGCACAACGCCCTTCAGGCGGTGCGAAACGCGTACTACCGCGAGCTGGTTTTCATCGCGCTTCATGACCCGGTGTACAACACATACACCCTCGCCGATGTGGATCGCATGCTGCTCGACGTGGCGGTGGAGGTGGCGGAGCCACCGCCGCGGATAGATGACGGTGGAGCTGCGGAGGATAGCGCTGCTGCAGCGTCACTGCGGGCCTTCGTTCCTGATGTCGTGCTGGACGGCCTGCCGTACTGGCTTACCGTGGACCAGCTGCGCGCTTCCTTCTCGGAATATGGCCGTGTTGTGGACGTGCGCATTGCCGTGGACGATCGCAGTGGTGCCTTCACGGGTGCTGCGCTGCTGCGCATGTCCACTGTGGATGAGGCGGTGGCGGCGTCGGAGGGCCTCAACGGCGCGACACTGAAGGGATACGAACTGGTGAGCGGCGTGCTCGACGACCGGCTGAACGTCGTGTCGCTGCGCCACGGCACTGTCATCCAGCGGGCGGACACCCTGGTGCCGGAGGACTGTGACCTAACCGTGAATGACAGACGGTGGGTGTGATCGCAGCCTTGGGAAAACGTCACGGCAATACGTTTAAAAAANGAGGACTGTGACCTAACCGTGAATGACAGACGGTGGGTGTGATCGCAGCCTTGGGAAAACGTCACGGCAATACGTTTAAAAAAAAGACTGCGATGTGCCGCACTTCTCTGGCGTTGTTCTTACTGCCTGTGCTCGTTCGTGGGTGGGTCATTGTGGTTGCGTTTCATTTACACAGCCATTTCAGTGTTTCTGCTCAACCTGTTAATGTCTTCTTTTTTTTTTTTGTTTGCTCGATGCCGGTGCTGAGATGAATTTAAACGATCTTGTTGTGCGAAGGGTGGCTGCCACGAAGAGCGTCCTTCCCCACCACCACAACGTGGAGTTCAAGAGTGTGTAGCGGGGCCTGACGTATCATGTCCACATCAAATTTGCACTCGCGTGGGGCGTCCATCGTCGCTCCGCCGCCTCTGAACGAAGCCGTCGTTTCACCCACGGTGAACACAACTCGGGAACGCACGCCCGCTCCCCCCAACTCTTCGAGACAGTGGGTGGAGGTGGCAATGCGGTGCATGCAAAACAGGAAAATTCTCCCGCAACGTGTGATGCAGATGCTAGCGGATACTGCCCAGAAACTACTTGAAGAGGATCCCTCTAGCAGTAGTGGTCAGCCGGTAGGTGCGACAACCTCAGCGGCAGCAAGGTCCCATCCACTCGCAGAGAGCGAAGGTGGAGAGTTCAGCTCCGTTGAAAACGCCTCCACAAGTGCCGAAGATGCGCTGCCAGCAACCCCGCGTCGGTGGCTAGCAGCACGTTTTCTTCTATTGGGCTCCAGCATTGGTCTGAAACGGGGAACCACCTCATCGTTGCGTGCAGCTGTGCGTTTGGCAGAAGAGGCGGTCGCCGCCCACCGCTGCCCCCTTACCACCATACATCTCGCATGGACGTGTTATGAACTTGGATGTCAAGTGCAGGACAGCGGTGGTCGCAGCACGCTGGAGAGGATGGCGCGAGATCTTGTTGTGGGGGTCTCAGAGGCAATAACATGGGGCGGCGCGACGGTCCCAACGGAAGCTGTGCTGCATACTAAACTCGCGTGGCTAATGGCTCTTCTTGGGGAGACGCCGAGAGCCATGATGCTCTTACAACTCCTTGTCAAGCAAAGTCGTGCAGACGTGGATGCGTTGGTGTTACTCTCTGTACTACACTCCACCAGTGGTGAGTATGACAGGGCGCTTGCAGTTGCCTACCATTTGGAGCAACTGCATCCACAGTACGTCGTTGGTGGACTCGTTCTGGCGCTGATGCGGCATGTGGCGAACGACATCAGTACCAAGCAGAATGAGAGCATGGAAGAGTTGCTGGCAGTAATGGTGGCACGCGTCCAGGCAGTGATGCAGTACACACTGGAGCCAACAGGCGTTTCTGGTGGATCTGCCCTTGCTCCAGATATCGTCACCACCGTTGTATCTGATGGTGGCTGGAGCAGCCGCGCTCAAGGGGCGGGGCGGGTGGCGGGGCACTGGGCGCTCTTGGCGTATGTTGCATTGGAGGCAGGTTGCGACTCCATCGCGGAGCTTGCTGTCGATGCCGGCCTTGAGTATATTGGTGGAGCGAGAGAGGAGCACCGCCAGGCGTTTGCCGACCTCGTCTGCTGCAGTGCGAGACTGAAGATTGACCGGGTTGAGAAACTCGAGGAGGTGCTGCAGCGGCGCAGCAGCGTTGCTGGCATAGAGGGCGCCGTTGCTGAGCTCCACGAGATAGAGGACGAGCGGCTCGGGAAGGAGCGACGGGCACTCCTCGACAGCAACGAGATTCTCTCTCTGCAGACAATGCTGGGGAAGGCTCTGGAGGTGAGCACCGCACACGCCGAAGCGTATCTCCTGTTGGGCCGCCTCTACCTGTTAGAGGCACTTAAAGCCGGCCAGCCGCAACATATGTGTGTGACGCGGCTTGTGGAGGCGGCGCAGAACTTCCAGACAGCAATTCGTTGCAATCCGACTCTAACAGACGCGTACGAGGGGATGGGGCGCGTTTGTGAGGCGCAGGGCACGGTGGAGGTAGGCCTGAGTTTTCACTCGTCTGCGGCGGAGCTCGCGTACCGCAAGCCTGTGATCCCATTTGAAAGATTCTTGTACCTTCTGCGGTAGGAGTGACACGCGCTCAGAGTGCGCTGATTGGTGTGTTTGTGTGCGCAACGTACCTACGTCATGCGTTGAAGGATGCCTACGGGAGAAGACTGCGAATAACACTGTGCCTTTTTTTGATTTGTTTATTTTTTTTCTCGCTTGGTATCATTGCCGAAGAAACAAACAAAAAGATAGTTGAAGGATTTCAAGCGCAGTGATCTTTTAAGGTCCGTAGAAGCGACAAATAAAAGGAGGCTAAGCAAGGCAGTGCTACATATTTACCATGCCCGCTCTTGGTATTGCGTGCTCTGGTGCGTCATATTACAAAATGTCGGCACTCGAGGTTATGAAGTACCGCTGCAAAGAGGTCCAACCCGTCAACGAGCAGGCAGAGGACACGAGTGCTGCTTCGGCACCGGCGACGGATGACGATAGTGAGTCCGAGACTGAATAGTAGTATATAAGTGATATTGTTTAGGGAATATGGAATTGGCCAACTCTGTCTCCTCGTTTAGACAATGCGCATGCATACATATATATATATATATATATA
>NW_008825789.1:0-15225 GCF_000691245.1 Trypanosoma grayi | reverse complement strand
ATATATATATATATATATATATTACCGAAGTTACGTGTGTAGATGTTTGTGACAAGTGAGGAATGAGACGGTGTGTGCGGTTATTGTGGCGCCCGGAGAGGCGGCTACCGCGACGTTTCCGCGACGTGCCGGATGAATTCACCGACATCCGTTCCTCCGACTGCCGGCCGCTGGTCTTCACTCCCAAGCGGCCGGCACCGCTGCGTGACGTCGCCCTCTCTGATATAGTCATTGACGAGACGGCGATGCAAACCGCCTCGCTGAGAGAACTTTCACAGCAGCCGGTAGCGAAACTCGACGCAGAGCGGATGGGCCTTCCTCCACACCTCGTGAACTACCTGCAGCGCCGCTTCACGCAGGACAACGCATCGGGTGGTGGCTTTCAAGGTCTGACGATGATACAGGCACGCGCGCTTCAGCACTTCTACGCCCGACAGGACGTGGCTCTCTGCGCCCCAACAGGGACTGGCAAGACTTTCGCGTTGTGCTTGGCCCTCGTTGCGCGGCTGATGCGAGACGGGCCGATGAAACTCTTTTCGGTTGTCTTCCTCGCGCAGAATGACCACCTTTGCCGGCAGATCGCGCGCTGGATGGAAGAGATGTGGTGGTACGAGTCAGATGATCGTCTGGTGTTCGCCGCAACAAGTGACATTCCCCCGAATGTTGTGTACCGCCGCCTCACACGCGAACTCGTCCGCGACGCCTCCGGCAATGTTATTGGAACAGTGGACAAGCGACCTTATGTCTGTGTCGCCACACCGGAGGTTTTTTGGACTTTTTTCCAGCGCCGAAAAGATGTGATCCTCCAGCGTGAGGCGGCGAAGGGACGCAGGAAACACTCCTTCGCACTCACGCCTGTGCTCCCGGGCATCGACCTCGTCGTTGTGGACGAGGTGGACGACGTGCTGCCGTCGACACGCCCCGAGGCACCTGGTAATTTGCTAATGAAGGAGCTTTATCGCTTCGTCAAGTACCAAGCACCGGTCCAGCTCGTCTTCACGAGTGCGACGCTCGCAGGTTCGACGGTTAACCACGTGCGACGGTTCTTGAAGAAGAGTGTTCTTGAGTCCAAGACGTCCCGTATCTTTGAGAGTGAGGTGGAAAGCCTCATGCACAACGCGAAGACAACGGGAAATCTCTCGCGTGTAAGCGTCCCCGAGAGCATTCAGCACCTCTTCTACACTGCTGACACCCTCGAGGAACAGCAAGAGTGCTTGACAGCTGCCATGAGGGCCACAAAGAGCATGCCAACCTGTGACGATGACAGCAGCAATAGTGGTGCTGGTGTTCGGGTGCTGGTGATTCTGCCAGATTCGGCTAACACAGAGCTCTTTGTGAAGCGGGTTTTGACCCCCAGTCAGGTGGATGATCAATTCACGGTTGAAATGACAGACAAAACGCGTCACTCTTGTAGTGGACGCGAAGGAAAGGGACATAGGAAGCACTTGGACCCGTCAGAGTTAGACACTACATGCCCTTCTGCGTCGTCATCCATTCGACGATTTATTCTGTGTAGTTCGTCTTCTGTTCGTGGCCTGGATATTGTCAACCTCTCACATGTGGTGATTCTTTCCACACCGGGATCGGCGTTGGAGTATGCGCATTGGTGCGGGCGTGTGGGCCGTTTTGGAGGCTGTGGCGTTGCAGTTGTTATCATGAGTCGCTCCGCCGTGCGGAGTATGAGCGGGTTTTGCGACGCGCTGAGCATACCGTTCACGGTGCAGCGGCGGTACAAGAAGATCGACGTGGACGCGGAACGGCGTACGCTCGGCCTCTAGCCGCTCTGCATGAATCTTTTTTGGTGTGGCGCAGTGTTTGTGCGGTGGGCGGTCTGGTGCTGCTGCTTCTTTTTCTCTCTCTATACATATAATCATAGTACCGTACACATGTCTACTGTTTCTCTCTCCTTCTCTCGATATGCGTGACTTGTTTGCCGATTAGGATCACGTTTTTTTTTTCCTTTTTTCTTTTTTTTTTCTCTTTTTTGTACAGTTGTTTTTTTCCCCCTTTGTTTCCGGTTCTGTGAAGCTTTCGTTATATAAACTTGTTTTTGCCTTGTTGGGGATAGTGTTTTGCAGTTAACGTTATTTCGTATCTAAGCAGTTAAGCCGAAAAAAAAGGTATCGTCAGGATACAGGTGATGCAGCGGCATGTATTTCAATCATTCAGGGCGTGGCTCAAGTCATGCTGCACGATACAACTAGTTTTTCTCGTGCTGCTAACGTTTCAGAACGCGGCGGCAGTGATGCTCATGAGCTACACGCAGCAACGGCGGATGGCGGATGGCTCAGCGCGATTTGCCGTAACGCACGTGGTGATGATGCAGGAGATGACGAAAGTATTAGCTTCCCTGCTATGGTGTGCCATCGACGTGTACAGGGCTGTACGGAAAGAGGGCTTCCGCCTTGTTCAAAAGACCACTTCCTCGCAGGTGCTGGATGACTCCCCCCCACAGAAGTCGACACCGTCCTTTAAGAATGGTTCTGCCACAAAGCTTGTCCACATGGAAAACATCACGTGGCGCGTGGACGATGACGATGACTTATCATCGGATGTAGCCCCGCTTTCAGCCGAAGAGGTATGGCGATTATTCAAGAAGCGTTTGTTTGCCGAGCTGTTCCACCCCGGTGCACTGTGGATGATGGTGCCAGCCATTTTATACGCTGTGCAGAACTACATTCTCTTCGTCGCGCTGGCAAACCTTGAGCCGACGCTTTTTCAAGTGACGTACCAAACAAAGATTCTTGTAACAGCACTACTAATGTGGATGTTTCTGGGCCGCGCTTTTTCCATGAAGCGGTGGATGGCCCTCGTGGTGTTGGTCTTTGGCGTGGCAATGGCGCAGATTGGCAGTCAGCGCTCGCTTGACTCTCAAAAAAGCGGCCACCCGCTTCGTGGCAATTACGCCGTTGGCATTGGCGCCACGGCGTTCGGTGTGGTGCTTTCCAGCGTAGCTTCTGTTCTCGTGGAGGCGATATTTAAGTCAAAAGCGAGTTCCATGGATTCACTCACGTCATCTAAAAATGTTCATCTATCTGCTTACTCCGTCATGTGCTTTGTGGTGGCACAGATAATCGACGGCGGTGGCGTCACCCGTTCGTGGCTAACGGGCAGCTCCTTTTCTGAGCTCGTGCAGAACTATTTCCGCGGCTTCGATTGGCTTGTCTGGGTGATGGTGTTGGTGCAGGCACTGGGAGGGCTGCTGGTGGCGGTGGTGATCAAATACTCCGATAACATCATGAAGGCCTTCGCAACGGGGTGTGCCATCGTGCTTAGTGGGTTTTGCTCGGCGTACGTGTACGCCTTTGTGCCGAGCCAATGCTTTGTGCTGGGCAACGTCCTTTGCCTCTTGGCAATTGTGCTTTACAGCCGCTGATGGAAAGCGATTGCCAGGGGAGGACATTTACGCACAACTCAATAATTTGTGAGTGAACAAAAAACAAACAACACAGTAAGAAAACCGCCCAGCGAGAGGAACGAATGATATCTTCACTACCCCGATAGAAAGCAACGTGGACAGGGCTAGGTGTGCGTGCGCGTGACACGGATGAAGGGGCGTGTAATTGTTGCTAAAGGGTGTTGTCTCTCAATGTACTTCTGCACTCTGCCGGTGTGAGGGCCGCATTGATTACGGTAAAAGGAAAGGTGAAAGAACGGCGACAGCGAGGAGAAGAAAACAGTCTGCTTATCCGTTTGTGAGCTCTAGATTCATGAATTCGACTCAACATATTGCTGTGCTTTTGATATCTTCACCCCCCCCCCCTCATGGAGGAATGGTGTAGGGCGTACACATGCCTCTTCTTTTCACACGTCTTCTTTTCTTCCACACATACATGCGCCCAGGTAGAAAGGAAAAGTAACACAAGTCGTCACTGACACATCGAGCCAACGCCTACAAAAAGGGAGAGAGGGCCGTGCGAGTGCGTTACTACGACTGCGCCTAGACTACAACTGCGGGTATAGCGGGTTGTTGTCCTCTTTTTCCACCTTGAGTCTCGTGGGTTTCTTTGCTTTCCTGCTCCGTGTACCGTTTTCCACGTAGGCCGCACTTCCACCCCACTCGCAGAGGGGAAACAGACACACACCGAGCGGAGACGCGGGGGTGAGCTGTGACGCTGTGGTTTCGTCCTGCACCTCTCCATTCTTTCTTCGTTTTCCTCGCCCTCGTCGTCCACCGGTACTACGGCGGTGCCTCTGAGCCACGAAAGAGGAAGGAAGAGAGGAAGGAGAGAACAGAGACGAAAGAAAAACCGAGCAAAGGATATAATTATATAGGCCTTACCAGTATATCTATTCATACTTGTCTATAGTTATATTGGAGTGCCAGGGAAAGTTGCATCAATATTTAGGTGCACTTCGCCCTATACTTGAATCCTAGGTCCTCGTGAAAGGTTGAAAACAACAACAACCAAACAAACCAGTTGGTTTTTCGGTTTTGTGTGTGTGTGTCTGTGTGTGTGTGTGTGTGTGTGTGTGTGTGCTTGTGGTGTCATGATCGAGACAACGCTGCCCCTTAACAAAACCCGGAATGTGCTGTCCAGTGTGATTGCACTCTCGTCAGATTCCTCCAGCCTCATCCAGCACGATTCGAGCGTTTCTACTGTGCTTCAGGAGGGGAAGAGCAGCAGCAGCAGCATCAACAACAACGGGCGACCCGAGAGCCGAAGTGCAAGTGGCTTACCAGACAACTACTTCAATGTGCTGAGTGCGGACAAGAGCGAAACGCTCTCCATTCCTCCCGATCTTATCGAGCCCACAGCAGGCTCCGCGAACTATTTGGTCAAGAATCAGAACAATAGTGCTCCCACCTTTGCGTTTTACCTCTGCAAGATGTACACGAGCGGCTCCACCTGTGCACACGGCGCGCTGTGCGACTTTATCCACAGCCGCCACGTGCTGGCGGACCCACCAGGTCTCAACACGCGGGTGAAGGTCATTCGAGTGCACTGGTCGTTCCCCGTTTCCTCCCTCGCTGAAGCGCCGTACGAGCGGCACGAGCCGGGGGCCGTGTTTTACATTAACCAGGGCAGCAGCGGGGACAAGACGCTGTACACCTCACACAACACACCCAATCCGCGCCGCTTGCCGTCGGAGTATGTGTACAAAACGAAGGGTAGTGAGGAGGCGTTGCTGAATGGTTCAGCAAAACTACTTCGTCTGTGCAAGCACTACGAGCGTGAGAAGTGTGCGCGGGGGAGTGCGTGTAACTTCATCCATCGTGTTCGCTTGATGTCTATGCCCAGGGCGCCGGCACCGCCACCGTTGCAGCCACAGTTGACCAATCAGGCAACTGGTTTCAACATCATCAATTCGTGCCAAGGGCCCGGCGGCGTTCAACGGCCGTACTCGACGGGCATCCCTTGCATGACGGGCGAACTGACAGCTCCGACGCAGTCCGCGGGTGTCATGACGTTTGGTGCATGTGGGACCCAACCAACGAACAGAGGCTTCATCATCACACCACCTCTACAACAGCAACAACAACCCCAACAGCAACAACGACTACATCAGCAACCGCAACAGCTGTTCGCCCAAACGCGTGGATTCTCTTTTACACCTGTCTACACCTCACAGCAAACGTCATACACGGCCAGTCCTCAAGATTCGATTTCGGCGGTTCCTTTTCAAGGCCCAGCTTCGTTCTACACCCAACATCATCATCATCATCAACATCATCAGCCGCAGCTGCAACAACAACAACAACAGCAGCAGTCGAGACTGCAAGATGTTTCGCAGAACCCCACTCCGGAACTGGCGCACCAATCGATAATTTCGATCCCTTCAACGCCCGACTCCCTTCTTTCGCAGCTGCTGTTCACCTTCATGTAAGCGCTCCGCGGGTGAGGGAATGTCTGGGCAATTCGTTTATCTACACAAATGTTTCAACGAAGGAGCTTGTGCCAAGTGTTGGAGTGCTGAGAAACACTCATGTACATTTCTGGTCTTATGGTCTGCAATACGACTGCAAAGAGCCAAAAAGTTTTCTATTTCTTCCCCCTCCCCTTTTTTGTGTCGTACTGTTCAACCATGAGCCTCATCATTCCTATAAAGAGGCTCATCAATTCTATTGGTGTTTTGCGGTGCTTAAGAACAAAAAAAATCATGCATCTTGGGCTTGTGATGATGATGATGATGGTGGTGATACTCTCAGTTTGGTTTTCCCCATCTGGGTTTGTTTCACTTCTTGTTTCCTCCTTGCAGCTCATCGCCCAATCGGTGGGCCGCGGCTCACCGGCTGTGTTGCACATACACCACATATATTTATATATCTATTGCATGTATTTGATTTTGCTGCGGCAAGCTGACGTGAGTGACGCCTGGGAGTGTGGGCGGCTGGTGATAGATTATTGTGATGATGGATATGACGCTTTTCTCTTCTGTTTGGATCGCAGCGCTTCTTGTTTTTGTTTTTGTGTTGTGATGTTTTTTAAATTCACTCTTCTTCACTTCTGCTTCCTCTCTTTTTATTGGCACATCTTTTGTCAGCTCGCCCCTTTTTTTTTGGCTTTGATTCACTTCGGTCCCCTCCGCTGACGGGGCGCTCGCGCTGCTTTATGCCTCCTTCGTATGTAACAAGGGGGGGAAAGGGGCCAGAGCGCATTAGAGGCGAGGAGAAAAAAAAAATAAAACAAAAACGGAAGGGATAAATAGAAAGGCGGGAGGAAAGAGAGAGAGAGAGCAGCCGCAGGGGAGAAAATAAAAAAAATACTTTAGGGGTGTAAAGGAATACGCCCCTGTTTGGAAGCTGTAGGCAAACAATGCCTGCGTCAATAAGCTCTCAGCTCGCCGTGGAGTGTGGACGATCTGAAAAGTTTTTTTTTTGTTTTGTTGGAACTATTCCATGTGTTTCTTGGCATGTTTGTTTGTGTTTGGTTCTGTGCCTGCGTGCTTTTGTGGTCAGACGGCAGCAGCAGTAACGCTCTGGGGCGTCCGAGAAAAAAAATTTAAAGGCGGGGGTTCCTGGCGTTTCTCTGCGGAGGAGTGAATGATATATTGGAATGAAGAATCACACAACTCTTATGTCTATCCGTGTTTAATGCGTATTACTGTATATCTATCTATATAAATATTTATATATCTATCACTATAAATATCTCTATATGAATATCTATATAAATATCTATATGAATATCTATATAAATATCTCTATAAATATCTATATCTATATATATTTGTATATATATATATATATATATATATACACAAATATCTATCTATATCTACGCTGATGTGTATGTATGTGTCTGTCTATGTGCTCTTTTCTACATGGTGCGAGGAGTGCTGCCATTGTTCCTATCCAATAACCCTTGCCCGTGTGATGTAGTGCTCAATGATCACGCTCGTGGGGTTTTCCTTCGCTGCTCGCCGCTACCGTCTGTGACGCTTTTCTTGCTTGCTGCAGCATTCGTCAGCTGCGGCAACACAGATGCTTGTGGTGTTTGAGCACGGGGTGGGAGAGGGATGAGTGTAGCCACATGACACGACTGAGACACAACAGAGAGGGAGAGGTGATAAGACGAAAGGAAAGTATGAAATCAGAAGGGACGATATCAAATGTAGTTTTGGTTCTCTTTCTCTCTGTCTGTGTTTGTGTGTGTGTGTGTATGTTTGTGTGTTTGTGTGTGTGTGTGTGTGTGTGGCTCACCTGTTAAAGGGCATGATGGGTTTCTTTATACGGTAAGCTATGAGGGGCCTTCGCAAATGTTTCATTCTCTTCTGTCGAAAAAAAAAAAGAGCCTTCTCAAGAATATTTAGATTTTCGTTGTCTGCTGTGTGTTGGTTGGTGGGTGAGTGGGCGCCGCCAGGCAAGAGTATTGGCTCCCCAACCAGCGGGCTGCTGGTGCATGTTGCCCTTCAGCGGCCATTTGGTTTTCCCTGCTACCCCCTTTCTCCCTTCAGTCGTCTCCTTGGTGGGGCGTCGTGTTGTTCTTCATTGCGCCCATGAGGGAACGTGGTGATGAGAAGAACGCGCCGAATTAAGAGAAGATGAGGGTTGCAACCGCACCGTATAATATGAAATATATTTTATTACTGTTGGCTTGGATGGACGATGTCAGCCGTGCTCTGTTTTTCTACTCTCTGCTACTGCTGCTGTCTGCTACCATCTTGTTGGGTAGCGCACAAGCCACATCACTATTGTACGCATGTTTTACGCCGTTCTTTCCAGTTCATCTTTCATTTTTTTTTTGCTTAGCTACACAAGGAGGCGTTCAAGCATCCTTGCCGTGTTGTTGTCGATGCTGATGGAGTTGAGTCCCTCTCCGGGCTGTGCCGAGTAATGGATCGCTAACGGGTTGATGTTGTGATGCTCTGCTGCTGCTGCTGCTGCTTCTGCGGCGGCGGCGGCCACTGTGGCGACGGATTTTCTTAACGTCGCCGACGTGGTTGCTGTGCCATTGGCGCCTCATCCCTCGTCGATGTTTCATCGCCGTTGTCTCGATGTCTTTTGCACTTTACTTTCAGAGTAACTGCTTATGTGTCTGTGTGCGTGTGGGTAAGTGCGTTTCGTGCAGAGATTTGTTTTGTGTGAGAGCGATGGCGGCGTGCCATGCCTGAGTTTTTGACCTGATGGCTCGATACCGCTGTCTTGCGCACCGTTGCCGCTCTGTGCGGGCGTTACTCTCTACTCTTTTTCTTGCCGGCACCTTGGCGTTCGGCAGTGGAAGTGGCGAGGAAAGGAGGAGGGGGCGAACGGTCTCACAGAATTCCCAAGAAACCAAACAATACCAATAGCACGGAGAAAAGAAATAAAGGAAGAGAAAAAAAAAGACTCGGTGAGAGTGCAACAGTCATGACGGCGGAGAGTGTGGAGAGTGTTCTTGAGCTCCTCACATACACCAAGGGCGTGGCTGCGGTCGTTGTGTGTAACCGCGAGGGGGAGCCGATACGCGACAGCTTTCAGGATTTGGACCGCACCAAGGCTGTAGAGTACGCAGACATGGCAGCGGAGCTGGCACGCAACGCGGCCCCACTGCTGGCTGCGGATGACACGTTGGACTCCCTGCGTGTGCGCTCCCGCACCAATGAGGTCATCATCAAGTGCCATGAGGAGTTTCTTCTTGTTGTTATTCAAGAACTATCGGAGTGAAGAAGCTGTACGTGTGCATTTTTCGATTTTCTCTCATGGGATGACGACGGGAGGAGGAGGTTGCGTTGGTGGTAGCGATTGCAACTCGGGCTGTGCTTGATGACACTGACTGTAATGGTGGATGTGTGGCCTGTTATCCTGTGCCGTGCCGGATACGGTGCACTCACCTGCGGTGCACCCCCTTCCAATTATTCCTCCCTCATGGAGGGGTGTTTGTTGAAAAAGAGTGGTGCGTACGTGTCTTCGTGCTGCGATACCGTCCTGTATAAATATATATAGAGGACCCTTTCTTCTTCGAGGGTATAGATCCCTTTTAGACCGCCGTTGCAATTGAATTATCTGTATTACTGATCACTGCGGAGTTTTTTCTTCTACCCATCATCGCTCCTGTTGCGCTTAGGTTTCTTCTTTCTCAAACATGTGCACGCTCATTGTCGCGTGCGGGGCGCCGGTGCCGTTGCGACCGCAGCGCGCAAGGCGAGTTTCGTCCACCAGATCAGGGTGGGCCTGCCGTGCGAACTGCCGGAGCGGCGGACGGCGAGGGAGATAAACTGCATTGCGGATATGCAACTGGACGATGCTGAGCTGGATACAGCTCTCAGTGAAGGCTCATTACCCTCATTGCTGAGATCACTCCGGCGGAGGAACACACATTAGAGAAGGGCGGATAGTCTCGTCTCGCCTTACGCTCCATTTGCCTCGTCTCTATTGGTTTCTGGGAAGGTGTGTGTGTGGAGGGGGCGGGGGAAAACAAGTTCCTCATCTCTTTCTTGCTTGAGGAAAGTGTTCTTATTGAATTGAGCTGCTTCTTCAAGCACATCTGGAACTTGGGCCTGAGGTTGGGTATGTTCGAGGTATGCCCCATATGGCTGCGATAATATTTCTTGTGATACAGGATTCCATCCAGTCGCTGATTTCCTTTGCCAACTTGATGGCGTACGTTGATGTAGTGTTCTTCATTCGGTTGCGGCAAGGTTGCATGAGCCTTCACCTCGCCATAATTGACGTCTTTCTTGCAACAGCTCAGCCAGTGTTGCATGCGATTTTCAAAAAGAAATACGAGTTATAACCGGGGGCTTACTACTTTGAGTGGTGGATGGCCCTCTTCGCACGGGCAATGCCATGCGCCGCTGCCCTGCTCTGCTGGGGCCTCTTTCTGTTGAATGAAAACTGTTTGTATCGCATCAGCCTCGCGCTCGTTGTGTTGCCGATTCGGATTGCATCACAAGGGCGCCATGGCGGCTTCCCTGAAGACGTTTTGCGGGTCGGCAGGGGACTTACTGCTAGCGCTGAAGTCTCACCCGTCTATAATATACATGCAGCAGGATGATATATATATATATATATTCCCGCATCGTGGCGAGTGACTTTCTGTGCGGCGTCTGTGTGAGCCCCATTCGCTCAGTCGCGGCATGTGTGGGGAAGCCAAAGAAAAAGCAACAACAACTTGTATCATAACCGCACAAAGAGAGGGGTTGGGGGGTGAAAACAATCACTTCCACTTCTACGATCTTCGGTTGTGGTGACTGGGAGCAAAAGATCAAACATATTTGCCATTTTTCTTTTTTTTTCATTTTGCCTTCTTAAAAAACGAATCAAATCGTATTTGGTGTGCTTGCTCTCTTGCCTTATTGTCATGCTGGGCGGTGAATCGATGAACGCTTCACTGCTGTCCCCCTTCTCCCCTTTGCTTGTTGCGGTGGCGATAAGAATAACGGGTGCTAAACTCTTTCTATTGGAGTAGTTCCGTTTCCGCTGTGATGAGACGTGGGAAGATCCATGTGCTGCAACACCTTCCTTCGCTTAGTGACAATCCTTCTGCTTTTGTCTCTGGTCCATTTTGATTTCTGCACGCATATTTTCGAGACACCGCGCAGAAGCCAGCCAGCCAGACACACACACACACACACACACACACACACAAATGCTGCGACTCGCTGGCTTCGCACTGCGCAGCAAGAACAGACGGCTGCCGCACGCGATAGCTGCCCTCCCAGCCCCGGCGCTGCGCCACGGTTGGGGAAACATCGAGCGCATGTCGGACGATGATCGCCGCGACGTGGTGGCGGGCGCGTGGACGCACGCGAAGCCTGTGCGGCTGCTGCCGGACACTGCTGACCGGGACTCGGGAGGGTTTGTTGACGGCGTGCACTTCAGCACCGACGATGAGGCGGAGGCGTTCTTGGCGGAGGAGGCGACTGACGAGGCGGCTGAAAGGGGAATCCCAGCGCTGCAGCTGGCGCGTGACTTCTTCGAGGAGTTGGCGCAGACAGCCGACAGCGAGGTGGACGTGGAGAACGCGCTCGTGGCCACTGGCACCTCGGACGCCGACCGCGCGGATGAGGAGCGCGACGTAAACCGCCATTTTTTTGCTGATTTTTACGTGCAGCAGGGGTTGATTTGTGAAGAGGAACGGTACCGCTTTGTGGATTCTATGCTCCGGCCGCCCACTGCCATGGTGATGGTGAACGCCGGATTGCCGTTTGTGCGGCTTATGGTGCAGTGCCAACTGGAGCGCCACATGCGCGACGCGCAGGCCGAGCAAACTGGTGCAGTGTTTGTGCCTAACGCGGCACACTCGCTGCTTTATATGGTGGACATGGTGCCGACGCAGCGCATTGGGGACCCGCTGCGGCTGCCGTACAACGAGGAACGTTCTATCCTCGCTAAGCGGGGGGCAGGGGATGAGGTTGGGGATGGGCATAAGGGCGATGGGCACGTTTCGACAGCGTCAAAACTCACAGCTGACTCAAAGACCGAATTAATTGGTCTCGAGGCGGATCTCATGGAGGCGCTGATGAATGATGAGGCGGGTGTAGGTCAACTCGCACCTGTGGGAAATAGGGAAGGTGAGAACACTTCGGATGATCTGCTCCCTGACAGACAGCAGGAAGAGACGGCTGTAAGGGTGCAGCCGCAGGTTGCGAGGGCACCGCTTTCGATTGGGCATGTGTACTGGCTGCAGCGACAGGTGGCTGCCGGTACACTCGTTGACATGGATCCGCTAGGGGTAATGATCCCTCTGGTTCTTGGTCTGCACCGTTGCGATAGTGGTGGAATTATTCTGGATATGTCCAGTCGCTCCCACGGCGTGCAACAGTGCGTTTACAGCAAGGATATTGCGAGTCACTTGACGGTCTCACGAACTGACCAGCAGTCGGAAAGGGAGCGCGTCTCTGAAGTCGTCGTCATATCGCTTGTGTCACCGGACACTAGCCAGAGGAAAATGGAATACCACCACGACAGGCAGAAGGGTATTAAGGCCAGCCATGAGGACATTCCGGCCGAGAATGGGCTGATTGTGGATGACCTGCATCAGCACGTGGAATACCACTTGGGTATTGAGGGCTGCATCACGGCACGAGGCCCCTCACGCCGTGTATGGGACTTGTTAAGGAGGGTGTGCGACGTGGTGTTGTGCTGTCCCGATACAACGGCAGACGGACGCAGGCCACGCGCGGCGTTGGGCACTGGGGGAAAGGAAGATACGGCTGAAATGACCGTTGCAAACAACTTCGTCTCTGTCTGCTCAAGGGTCAATAAACTATTTCCATACTTGCGACGCGAACTCGCACAAGCGCTGGAATACGCGAGCCCTCGCGGGGGGCGGGTTGTGTACGCAACACGTAGCATGAATCCGCTCGAGAATGAGGCGGTTGTATGCTCTGTACTCACAGACTTTAGGCGCAAACATCCGGAATGTACGTATCGCCCTGTTTCTATACTAGAGAAGCAACCAGAAGATGTGGTGGATGTGCTACACACCCTTATGGATGGAAGCCAGCACGGACTGCAGACGTGGGTGGGCCTAGAAAATGGACCACCAGAGCAGGAAGTGACGTACAGCGACGAAGACGTTATTGCGGCTGTCACCCGCCACGCATGGCGAGCGGATCCGCTTAAGACTGAGGGTGATGTCTCTTTTATTTGCGTCATTGAGTTGCAAGAATCTTCTATGGATTTGTTATCATCATCATCATCATCATCAGTGACACAGCCGCTACCGTTGCTACGGCCACTGCAACCGTCAGATGAAGCAAGTGCTGTCACCCCTCCTCTCTGTGCCTTCCCATGGCTCGACACTGTCTCTCTGCGTGGGCGCTGGGGCCTCGCAATCCACTGGGACGAGGAGAGAGATGCCTTTTTAGCTGTAACGTCGTCCGTGCTGCTAACGATGGAGGCTTTCCGTCGTAATCACTCGCTAGACGGTTATAGTGTCAGTGATTACGGTGTTCGTGTGGATGCTCCTCTTACATCTCATGGGCGGTTGCGGCGGCGGCAGCAGCAGCAGCAGCAGCAACGACAAGAGCAGGAGAGTGTCGTGAGCTGCTCGTTAGGTGGCACCTCGCTTGCCCTCGCTTTTAGTGACTGTGTTCGAGAGAAGGACCGACCGTCACGCCTCCTTGAATTCCCTGTCCCTGTTCTCCTGGACTTGCTGCATGCAAGGCGTCTTTCCTCGCAGCGTCTCAGTCAACTGCTTGCTGGCACGCCAGCTGCGCCATCGTTAGCTGCGGCAGCGGCCACATTACCGCCAATTGGGGAGAAGCGAACGGTCTTCTTGAAGGCAGTGCCACCAGCGGCCTTTGATCCAGGGTTGAGCGACATGGAGCTGCATGAGACGGTGACAGACGAGCTGCGCAAACTGGTTATTGTGGCCCACGTCCATGCAGACCGCCGACCGCTGGAGCATGGGGCCAACTTTGTGTTGACACTGGGATGCACAACGGCGCATGAGCGGGGCCTGTTGGAGGAGCGTGTGGTGGCAATTGGTGACGCACTGCAGTTTTTGCTGCGTCGACTCGGCCATCCACTAGAGGTCTGCCGGCCCGGCAGCAACGAGGGAGACCAGCAGGCTCAGATGCAGGAGGACGAATACGAGGTGGAGCGGCAGGCCCCCTCACCGCCATCGGACGACGTCGACAGCCTACTCAGCACTCAGGAGCGGCAGAAGCACGATCGGAACATGCGACGCCTGAGAGGCAAACTGCACGTGCTTGGCGACACCAGCAGCAGCGAGGGGGGATTCAGGACTGATTGGGAGAGGGACTTGCAGCATATGCACTTTGGGAAATACTCATCCGTTCAACGTCCTTGTTTGCGCCGAAGGTAAATTCACCATCTTCATGTTTTTTCTTCTTGTTTCTTGAGTGCTGCTTCTGCCTGGTGTCCACCTTGAAAGGTTGACATCTTTGTGAGTTCTAACTTTCTTTTCCTCTTTCTTGCGCTACAATGGTTGCTGTTTTTGTTTTTACTTTAGTAGGTGTGATGCGAGTTGGAGGGAACACGGCTATCTTGTGAACCATATGACCACTACTCAGGTGAATTTTACAAAGCTGGTGGACCCTGTAGATGACAGTTCGTCAACGGCGCTCTCTGATTCAAAAGAACTGCATGCCCTTCTCACCAACACTCAGTTTGCTTTTCTGGTGATATTCTGCTGCTGTTGCCACTATGCCGCGCTTGTCATTTCTGCCCTTGCAGTGGGGGAGTCGACGAATGTGTTGGTGGTGCCGTTCGTTCTGGGGAAGTCCCTGCTGTTCGGGTTTGCCAAAGCGGTCGTGAAGGTGGTGAAGCGGCGGCGCCGGACCGTGTTTGTTGGCGTCGAGTACGAAGATGACGGCTCCGACCACGACAACTTCGACGACATTAACCAGCCAGCGGAGGGGGGCTTTAAGTGATGTGAGTTGCTTGGTCGTCGCCACCCGCATGTGTGTGTGTGTGTGTGGGATTATGAAGAAGTACATGTGTTTTCTTTTTGGGGGCACCCGCCATCTCCAGCGCAGCTGTTTTCACACTATAGGGGACCATTGGGAATCATGTGTGTGTGTGCGTGTGAGGGAAGAGATTGTGGACGGTGTGCCACGATGGTGGTCCTGCAGCCCCTCTACTCCAACCTTTAAGTGACACCGTTCTGGATTGCTCTCCGTTTGTCTTGTGGTTTCGGAGGAGTGGTGTGGGTTAGAAGTTTACTGCCATGCTCAACGGCGGCGCTGCACACGACTTGCTGACGCGCAGGAACCAGAACATCCTCACACGCGTCGTGGCGCAGGAGCGGGAGAACGCCGTCCTGCAGGCCGACCTCCGCCAGTGCGAGGACGAGGCGCGGCGGGCCGCTGCCGATGAGCGCGCCGCCCTCG
>NW_008825788.1:0-25854 GCF_000691245.1 Trypanosoma grayi | reverse complement strand
TTTTTTTTTTTCCCTTGCTTTTAGTGTTTTTCCTTTCATTGGCTTCGACTAGATTGTGACTGCGTGGTTTTCTGTCGCTTTTCTTATCCATTCACCGTGCGCCCTGCTTGCTTCGTCTCCCGGGCATCCCTCTCAGCGCGGCTGCGGCTTTTCTTCGGGGCGCGTGGATGCAACCGGGGGCGGGTGGCGAGGGCCGACGGCGGGCTGTCAGCAATGCGGGGGAACCTGAAGGAGGCAATACAAGGAAAAGACGAAAACGAAACCCCCCCTTCTTTCTCTCTCTCTCCCCTGCAAACAAACAAACAAACCAAAAAAAAAAACAAATAACAAAAGGAAAAGAAAAAAAAAACAGCGGCAGACATCGACATTGAAGAAGGACAGTGACGGGATGAAAGAAACTGTAGGAGGACATGTTTGCATCCATGGGCGCGTGGCGTGCACCGCATGGCGATTACTTTCCTTTGTCTTCGCGTATTCGGGCGGGTGGGATGTACAGACGAAGTGCGTGACATGTGTGCCCTCTTTCTCCCTTTTTTATTCCGTCAGCCCCTTGCATTGCCCTCGCTGGTGGTGATGGTGGTGGTGTGCCTGTGCTGCCCCTGTCCATCGTCTGGCGTGTGTGAGAGCATTCACCTTTCTCCCCTCTGTTTTTTTTTCTTTTTGTTGTGTTTGTTGCTATTTGATGGCTGTTGCTGGGGAAAAAAAAATGGGGAAAGGACGCATGACGCTGATCTGCGATTAGGAGCCTCATTGTTTCCCCTCTCGGGGCGTGGGCGGGGGTGGGCGATCTGCCGTGGTGGCCTCCGAACGGGCACTGGGCCGAGGTAAGTTCAGCCAGCGTGACGTGTTTGGCGAAGGTGACATGTTTTGTTGAAGTGACTCTCTGCATCCTCAGTGAAGTGGCTCAAATGTGTCGCCTGCCACAACCCTCCGTTGTTGGCANACATGTTTTGTTGAAGTGACTCTCTGCATCCTCAGTGAAGTGGCTCAAATGTGTCGCCTGCCACAACCCTCCGTTGTTGGCACCGCCGCCCCATCAGGTGTCCTGCTGGCGGCAGAGCCCAGCTTTCTTACCGTTGGTCTGTGTGACGCTGCGCCGAGGTTGGGGTTCTCTACGCTGACAAATGGATGATAGAGTAGCGCGGGGCGAACACCGACGTTATCGCTCGTGTTTGGCACCCCATCTTTACTCTTTGCCATTACTCTCTCTCTCTCTCTCTCCTTCTCACACACACTGTGCGGCAGCAGCTGAGTTGCGCTGCACGCGATACCTCTGCTGCTTTACCCATCTCTCCCCTCCCCCCCTCTCTCTCTCTCTCTTCCCGTCACACACACACACACACACACTGTATTCCATGCGTACCGAAGATAAGTCCTTCAAGAGAGGAGGCGACGGCGAGTACAGTGCTGTCACCGGTTTTGTGAGATGCTCCGCTGGACAGGGGGTAGCAAGGCACGTGCAACATTTAGGCAGCACCCCACTGCTTCATATGACAGCCGCACCTTCAATGATCACAACAGCAACAGTTACCCCCAGCAAGTTCTGTCATCACATGGCCGGGGCTCGCGGCCTCCGCTCCACCAGGAGGGCAGCATTGAGGAAGAGTCGCTCACACGACGCCGAAGCCGCATAGCCGCCTCGGCATCGGCATCGGCAACACAGGAGAGACGCGGCGATTCACCGCCTTCGTCGCCTAGAAGCAGCAGTAACAGGAAGAAGCGAATGTCTGTTTCTTCTGATTCAACGACAACAGAAGATGGCAGCCGCGGCGTGGATTGTATGGCGCTGCGGTGGTCTGTTAAGGCCGCCGCAGCTGCAACGCCACAGCGGCGAGAGTCGCCGGGACTCCTGGACAGCGACGTGGTAGAGGTACCGTGCGCCGTGACAACGGGGCCGTATCCTACTGGTGACAGCGCACTGCTATATAGGGATGGTGCATATCCTAATTGCAGCTACGAGTGCGGCGAGCAGACTGCAACAACTGCGAGGGAATCGGGCGGCGGAGGGGTTTTCCTTCCTAGCGGTGGTGCAACACCTGTTGCAGAGGCCGCAGCAGAGCCGTCGTGTACGCCGCCATGTCTTGTTTCTGGGGCAGGCAACGCTGCTGGGCCGTTCGTTGACGTCACAGCATGGAGCCCACCACGGGGTTCTTTCTGGCAGCTGTCTGTGCCCACTGAGGGCTTGCAGCAGGAGCCACAATATTATCTGCAGCACCTCAGCCAGAGGGAGGAAGATGAGACGAGCGGCGGCGCTCTTTCGCGGCTGACGTGCTGCGACCTGCACCCCGACATGCCGGACGGGTCTTTGTACCGCCGCACGCCCTTTGCATCGCCCAGCCCGGCGCCTAACGCACCGCAGGCGCCATCTGCGTGGCTGGAAGAGCCGGTGACGGTGCTGCCATACGATGGCTTTGCGTCCTCTTTCCTCGACGACGGCAATGACTCTGTGGGACCAGGTGGGGATGCCTATGCGCCCGCTCCTGTTTATACAGGAACGGGTGCGGGTGGTGCGACCGGTTACTGGGTGCCTGGCTACGATGGCAGAAATACATCGGTTTCCGCACAGTCGTACGGCGAGGCAGCCTTCTTTGCTCCGACGCCGTACCCACCGTGCGTGACAGACTACCGAGCACCGGCTCCATCAGCAGCGGGGGGTTTAGCAGCGCCAACGGAGACCGCTGTGGCGCTCACGTCGCTGCTGGGCCACAGGCATCGCAGTCGCACCGGGGCGTATGTGACACCCACATGGCCTTCCACACAACACGATGCGGCCTGCGCCGATGGATACCCACTCTGGCGCGGTGTGGGTGCAGCGCCGCCGCGGTACGCCGCTACACGTGGAGGAGACAGGCCACATGCAGCAGTAGCAGGAAGAAGCGCCGCCGCCGCCGCCGCTGCTGCTGCTGCTGCTGCTTCTGCTGCTGCTACTGCTGCTGCTACTGCTACTGCTCGCGCTCGTGGTGGTGGTGGTGGGCGACGGCGTGGGTATGCGNGCAGCGCCGCCGCGGTACGCCGCTACACGTGGAGGAGACAGGCCACATGCAGCAGTAGCAGGAAGAAGCGCCGCCGCCGCCGCTGCTGCTGCTGCTGCTGCTGCTGCTTCTGCTGCTGCTTCTGCTGCTGCTACTGCTGCTGCTACTGCTACTGCTCGCGCTCGTGGTGGTGGTGGTGGGCGACGGCGTGGGTATGCGGTGAATCTCTCCGGTGATGCTCCCTCTGCGAGGTTTCAGGCGTTTCAGCGTCGCTACCGCCAGGGCTGATAGCCCACACACAGAGGAAGAGAGCGTGAGGAAATGAAATAAGGGACACAGATGTTTGACGCACACGTGGCAAGAGGAACCACAAAACGCGTCGCAATAATACAGATATGTTTTCACTCTTTTTTCCTATTTCTGTTATTTATTTTACTGTTGCTTTTCTAGTTTGTATTTGTTACTCCTATGGCTTTGACTTTTGGCTTCCCGCTGTGAGAGAAGGTGTGGAGACTTCTCGTCGTGGACTCCAGTTTGATTGCGTTAGGGCGCCGACATCTGTGTCGATGCTACCTCTGTTGGAATAAGACGAGGTCTTACAATGTGTCTTTATTTTTGTTTTGCTAGGGAGTTTATCTTCCTTTGCCTCTCTCCCGTTTTCTTCTTCGTGTGTGCGGGCTTCTGCCGGTGGGATGGCAGACGAACCAGCGGCGGCAGCGGGGACGCGATGGATGTCTGGTTCAGCGCAACCCAGGCAAAGTGTGAGGTTGTGTTCGAGATGAAGCTGTCGCTCTATGCAGACGCCTGTGCTTCCCTCACAACGCGTGCAGGCGACATCGCCTACCAGCGGCAGCAGGTGAAGGAAGAGGAGGCTGCAACAGGATCAAAAGATGTGCAGCTGCTGGCGTCGATGCTGCTCACAAAGCCGCTCAAGGTGCCCAAGACAGCCGGCTTTGTGGATGCCGTTGAGCAGCAGCTTCACGCGGTCTATGGGGAGCTGGAGGATGGATACACCTTGCATGATGACGACAAAGTGGCGCTTGAGCGTGCCGGATCCTCCCGAGGGACGCCTCTTGACATTGATGTTGCGGCATCGCAAGCAGACGCAAATGGGAACCCGCTACTCTACGGGGAGCTCACGCCAAAGGGCACCCGACAGCTGCACGACGTCGTGATGCAGTGCGTCGCACGGGCCGGCGTCGTTGCACTGAGTGGAGGCAGACCAACACATCTAGAGGAGGGAGAAAAAGACACAGAGAGTATTGAGAGAGAGGCGGCTGCGGCAGCGGCGACGGGTGGGAATGCGCGTCAGTGCTATCATCACTCTCTCGTGGCGATTGACGTGGGGAGCGGCACGGGGAAACTCTTGTTCGAGTGGTCGCTGCTGGCGTGGAGGGATGCCGCACCGTACCGCTGCTGCTGGACGCACGTGGGGCTCGAGCTCGTGCCGTCGCGGATGCGCATCGCCCGCCGCGCACTGCCGCACAGCGCCGCACTTGTGCGCGGCCGAGTCGAGCAGCCGCAGCAGGACTGCTGTTGGGTCGTTAATCCACCCAGCGATGGTGCGGGCGACGGACGTGTCGTGCTGGGTGAGGCGGATGCCTTTGCTCCAGGGCTTCTCACCAACGAGACATTCCGTCCTGTCGCGGACGCCATGCTGGGGCGTGCTGCGAGTGGCGACAAGCACGACAGCAACAGCACACCTTGCCATTTGGTGGTGTTCTGCTGTGGCTTGGGATTTGTGGAGCCTGCCGTTCGTGAGCTCTGCGCTGCACTGGAGCGCATGTGGCAAGCACCGTACGCCCCACACTCTTCGCCGTGGCGCACCATGACTTGCGTGTTGCTGCTGCGCCCCTTTGATGGGCTTCGGACGTTCCCGCTCTTTCGCCTTTGCACAGACGCTGCTGCTGGGGGAAAGCATGATGCGTCTGCTGGGTCTCTCTCCACGGCTCTGCTGGAGACGACGTGGATGAGTGAGGCGCCGGCGTGGGTGCTGTCATTTCGCGCTGAGTGATGGAGTGCGCAACGGAGGTGGGAAGCTGCTAACTGATACTCCCACAAGGGCTATGAAGTGAACTACAAGAAATACAAAAAAAAAAAACAATGAGAGTATCACCAGCAACACACACACACACACATACATACACTTACACACGTATACACTACCAACAAGAGGGTTTGATGCTCTCTGATATCCCTGTTCTTCCTCACTTCACCCTCCAAAGTCGCTTTTTTTTTTGTAGGTGCGTCTCCACGAAGTTGCCGTGGCCACTGCGGCAAGAAAGGGGGAATTCCATTTTTCCAGCGAATACATATATATATATATATAAATATATACACCACAACGAAGGGAACAGCAACAAACACAACGATAACAACAATTAACACAACGATAACAACAACAGCAACAACAACAAAACGAATGTCCTCAGCTATTTTTCCGCCAGAGGGCCACACCGGCATCCTGGCCGCCGTCATCGGCGCGGGCGGCATTGTTGTCTTTCTTTACTGCATGTCCCGGCGGCGCGGGCCGTCATCGCGCCGGCGCCGCTGTCCGCCTGTTCTGCGCGGCATCAACGCTGGTGAGCGGCCGGAGCTTGCGACGAAGTTAGCCATCGACCACATCGCCAAGGGCGAGATCGCGACACTGGGCGAGCTGCTTGGCTTCTTCCGCGGCAAGGATGCAAAGCGGGTGCGGATTGAGGAAACACTCCTCAAGTTCCTGCGGCACCACTACCCAGCAGAAGCGGCCCCAAGCGCGGGCACCCCGGTGAAGTACAGCGGCAACGTAAGGGCGCGGCGGATGTTGCAGCAACTCCGCCACTGCGCAGAGCAGGCGGCGCGGCTGGAGGAGGAGCGCGCCACGCCATTTGACGCCACCAACCCCGACCACGCACGGATGCTACAGGAGTTGTGGGCGGCAGCAGGAAAGTCATCCGAGACATTCGCGCCCCACAACAATAGCGAGTGGGGTGATCTTGGTTTTCAGGGGCGGGACCCCACCACTGACCTGCGCGGCGGTGGTGTTTTGGCGCTGCGGCAGCTGCTGCACTTCGCCCAGACGCACAACAGTGACTTCCTGGAGATGATGGCCTTCAACAAAAAGATTCTTGCGGCGGGAGAGCACTGCTGGTACCTCCTTGCTGTCGTCTCCATCCAGTTCACGGCACAGCTGTTGCTGCAGCAGGACCACAAGTTCTACCTGCCGCAGCTGGAGGTTCTGTACGACACTGTCAAGAGTGGCGGCGAGAATGACGACGAAGCGGGTCGTCACGTGGGAGACATGCGCGCAGCTGTCCTTGAGCGGCGTAGCAGCAGCTGCAAAGGCGGCGACGACAAGAGTGCCGACGATGCGTGGGAACAGGAAAGTGACTTTGAGGCTGGCTTCTTCACACTGCACCACCAACTCCTGCTACACTTCAAAACATGCTGGCACCGCGACCTGCCGCACGTGATGGAGTACGGCAACTACATGCCGGCCGTCTTCCAGAGTTTCTTTCTGCCCGACTAAGTGGGCGCGAGAAGAAAGAGCAGTGGAATCTCGCTGTGCCTGCGCATTTTTTTTTTTTGTGTGTGTATGTGTGTGTGTGTCTGTGCGTGCGTGTTGGTGAAACGAATACGTTCACGTGCTGCTTTCCATGCGTTTCTCCGTCTACATCGTTGTGCATCGCTACTTTGACGGTGCGGCAAGCTGTGCTCTTACACATCATCTTCCTTTCTGCTATTGCTACAGGTGCCGTCGTCGGTTGTGCCGCCTGCACGCTGAGAGCGCTGTTTTACCTCGTTTTTTTTTCTCGCGTTGGGCTTTTGTGCCATTGACACACATACACACACTCTCTCTCCTTTCTATTTGGTTTCCGACGCATTGCACGCGTGCCTTCGCGGCGCACACCGCCACACGTGAGCCCGCCCCACCCCCATCAAAGAGGAAACACAACAGACACGCGCACATCAATCACCTCTTCCATCCGTCCCCTTCTTCCTTACTAACCGCTTGCCCCCGTTGCGACTGATCGGCAGGGTGGGAGTAGCATCCGCCACCACGAGGAAGCTGAGGGACACCGCAAAAGTTCCTGGTTGAGCAAAAGAGGCAATTGGAAGAACAGAAAGACAAAAGAAAAAAGGGTAAGGTGCTGCGTGGAGGAACGGAACGGGCGTTGAGTGACCAGCCGTCCCCAAATTATTAAGACAAAAGGAAACAAGACTGTTACACAGAGGTATATATATATTTATACCGTGATACGAGCCGTCCTGGGAGCGAGAGTTCAACGCTTCTAGGTGGGATGTCTGCTCCGTTGAACGCGAATGCACAGGAATGGCGGCCGAGGGATGAGCTTGCATCATTTATGCTGCCCGCATCGACATGTGCCGAGGAGGGAAGCGCCTCGGCTGAAGGAGGAACAACGGCGGCGTCTGCTGCTGTGGCCGACGACACAAGCTCCACAAAGCAGTTCCCATTACCAATGCAGGCAGAGCCCTTGATGACCACAGAGCCCCCGGCGTATTACCCATCCTTTACCCAAGCAGGGGCGTCTACCGATGCTTCCGTCGACGGGGTACTGGAGGGCGTGAACTGGACCGAGGAGTTTGAGCGTGTTATGGCGCTCACAAAGGAGCTGATCGAGCGACAGATGGACGGTGAAATGGACCTCACAAAAAAAGTGGAAACCAGCCAGAGTGGCTTCCCCAAACAGTCCTTTAACCCCAGCATTGAACAGACACCCCCTCGAAAGGTTCCCAGTGCACCAGCAACAGCAACGGTGGATGCAAATAAGTACCCTCCACTGCCGGGTGCCGACGAGGTGCGTCCACTAGTGAGCGGTAGGTGGGTCAACGCGGCGACGGCGCTAAAGCCAAAGGTCAACAATGCCCATACGAAAAATAGCCCTGGCGGAGGTGAGACGAGCATCGATGCTGTTGGAACTGTTTCTGCTCCTGCAGTTGCAGCTGCTGAGCCTGAGTTTGACGAGCACGGACGACTTCTCCCGCCGCTCACCTCGAAAGGTAACCGTCGGTGGAAGAAGCCTACAAAGGCGCAACAGAAGCGTGAGTTCGCGCAAAAGAACGCCTTTGAAGCCTTTGCGAACGCCCTTCTCCACAGCGTCTCTCCGTTTATGGCGCCACTTCGCGAGCGGTGTAAGACGTCACTTCCTCACATCAAGGTGGATCAGCGGTTTGGTAAGAGCGGGCAACCGCAGACAGCGGTGGCGCAGTTTGTTGTGGCGCCGCTGGTGATGAATTATCGACCGCGGCACTTCCATGATCTCACGCCTGGTGACTTGATGGAGTTCCACTACGACTTTGCGCAGGTGCTGAAGCAGCTCAAGTCGGCGACGGATATCCGCCTTGGCTACGGCCCGGTGTGGAAGCGCTATGCGGTGCCGTTCTGTTACGTCAACTGCAGGGAGTACCGACAGGAGGTGCTGAGCCTGTGCCCCGAGGAGGTCCCCAATATGCGCGCGGAGGCGATGTACGAGGACGACATCGTGAAGGACATCACGGAGGTGGTGCTTGCCGTGCAGGAGCTTGAGCCGCTGCAAAACATGTCGATTGTTCAGGCAATGAGTCGACGCGTGAATCTTGCCCCCCTCTTCGACGCATTCGATGCGATCTTTCAGCCCATCGAGAACTATCGCATCATCATTGGCGACCTGCACCGTGTGCCGTCGACGTTTCTCATCCAGACGTCTCAACTTGAGCTGGAGCAGAAGCCGTCCCCGCTTGTGCTGTTCAACGACCCGCGGCTGTGGTACGAGCTGCCGTTAGTCAGCCGCGTACGGGTGGACGAGAGAAGTGAGGCGGGTGCTTCTCAGCACCACACAGCGGATGCGAAGGGGGACGCCGAGACAACAACAAAGTCACCACTACCACAATCAGCAGCAGCGAACGCCACGAAACATGGCGGCCTCTCCGAGGCGAAGCGCGGTGCGTTGGGCACCAACGGGACTGGGACGGAAAAGAAGCCGCGGCGGCGTGACAACTCGTTGCAGAGTTCGTCAAGTACACTCGCGGTGGTGGCACCAGTGGTGGGGAGCGTTCTGTGCTTTGTTGCCACGGCGTACATTTTGTGGAAGCGGCAGCGAGCCAAACAATAAACACGACACAAACACTCACCTGCACACGCACGCATGCATGCACAGAGGGAGATAGCGGGCGAGCGAGAAAGAGAGAGAGAGAGAAGTGAAGAAAGATGAAGGGCGGGGGAGAAGGTACAAACATGAGCGATGCTACATCCTTGTGAGACTGTGTGTGGGCAAGATGGGGTCAGCCCAAAATTGTTAACGTGCGGGTTCGAGGGGAGAGAGAGAGAGAGAGAGAGAGAGAGAGATGCAGAGAGGCGGCAGCGGTGAGGATACGTGGGAAATTGGTTTGACTGCTCCTGACCGCGCGGCTCTCCGTCAAAGCCACTCCGTGCCTCCTTCGTGACCCTGATGAGGATCGAAACGGCCTTCTGGCGCGCTAACAGGCAAACAGTAACGAGACAAACTCAAGAGAGAAAGGGAAAGTGGAAATAAAACAATGGGGCGAGCCTATCCAACAAAGCTGCGCATGCGTTTCTCGTGCTGAAGGATTCCAGTGGGATGTACAACACCCTTTCTCTGCGGAGTGCGGCGCTTTCAGGGAGATCAACAGCCTCTCCTTTCTCGCTTTGTATTCGCTATGTAGCACACGCTAGAGAGGCTCTGCCGATAGCTCCTCTTCGCACGGTTGCTGGAACGTGATACCCCTCCTTCTTTTCCTGCGCTGTTTCGCCTCTTCCTCTTTGGTCCGGTATGCAGGAAAAGAAAAAAAGAGCCAACATGACTTGAATTGTTCAGACGACACACACACACACACACACACACACAGACACAAACACATAGACATAATAACCTTTCCTTCTGCCCAGTTTCATCCTGTGAAGTCACACTGAGCACAGAAGGTATTCCTGCTGCAGGAGGAGCTGCTGTTTCCTCGCACGCAGGGAAAACAAAGAAGAAATCACTACAGTTGAAAGAACTGTTTTCCGTTCCGCGCCAGTGATATTCTCGTTGCGGACTGCACCGAGGCAATTGACCACGGCGATGCATTTCTTCTGTGGGCGGCAGCTGACACGCGGAAGAGATGGAAGAAGAATTCTTTGGCGGCACATCTTCGTTCGTGGGCAGTGACCTCTGGTTGGTGTGGCACCGGCTGAGATGCGCAGCGTTGTGCGCGCTGTCGCCACAGTGCGTGGCGATTGGCGCCCGTGCTCTTAATCGTCAGTCCTTCGCCGCGTGGCTTTCCTGCAGGCGTGTGACACCTGACTCCCACGAGTGTCCTACGCTTTTCGTGCCACGCTTGTCAGCTGTGCTACGTGACGCGGCGTTGTTGCTCCCCTCTTTTTTTTTTTATCATTGCTATTGGCAAGTCCTCAGGACTGTTATTCGTGGTTTATTTCACGCCTGGGGTGAAAGTACGAGAGAAAAAAAAACACTCGGAATACAGAATGGTGAGTCTCTCTTAACTGCTGCAACAAGTTGGATTGTCTTCAGTTTTTTTTTTGTTGGGTCTCTGTGTGTGTGTGTTCTTGACCGTGCAGCGTACATGACCCGCACGTCCGCGCCTGTGCCCGCGTCTAGCCGCATTTTCCTTTTCTTTATTGCCTTTCGTTGCGTTCTCTCTCTCTCTCTCTGTTCCTCTAAGGGATACAGTGTAGTGACATCGAGAGGGAGGCACACTCCCTCCCACACGTTTCGACTGGGTGAAGGAGGTAGGACGAAGAGGAGGGGCCGCAACTTGCTGTTGCCGCTTATCCTCATCCATCTCTGGTAAGACCGACAGAACTACATACGTGCACAGCGTGCGTGGGTGTGTGAGTGAGCGTGTAGGCGAGGGGAATATATAGGGCGTCTGTGCATTGCTTGTGGTATTCATGCCCCGTTGGTTGCGCAACAGGCCTTGCGAGCGCCACCGTAGTCGCGGCGCAGGATACGGCAGCAGCAGCGGCATCGGCGAGAACGAGGGCGATGACGATGACGAGGAGGAGCCTCGTCCCAGTTTCTTCACACCGGCCCCAGAGCCGCCTGTTGCAGCCGCTGATACTACCGCTGGTTGTGGTACGGCGCTCCCACATCGCTCAGTATTTTCAATCTCACCCCTTTCAGCAGAGGCGGCTGCGCGTGCGGCATCGCTTGCGGCAATGCCGGTGACAGACTGGGAGGGCCTGCGAGTGCATGTGAAGCGGCGGACATCAGCTACGCATGTGCACCGCCTCGACCTCAGCGGGATGGAAATGAGTAGTGCGCAGTGGAGCTGGTTTTGCCAAGAGGTGCTTCCGGCGATGGCGAGCTTGAGCTCCCTTAGACTGACACGGATGGGCGTCACGGATGCGCGCCTGGCGGAGCTTCTCCGTGAGTGTTGCAAGAGCCACACACGTCGTGGCGAGGAGGCGACAGCGCGAAGATCCACAGCGCCAGCTGCACCACGCGCCACTTCGTCCACTCTGGCGTCTGCAGCGCCGCGATCAAGTAGTCTTGTCGCCGACTTTGCTGCAGCAGCAGCAGCAACAACGGTAGCGAGGGAACGAAGGGCCCTGCGTCAGCTGAGGGTTCTGGACCTCAGTGGGAACCACCTGACGTACCGCAGTGCCACACCGCTTGGGAAGCTGCTGTTGTGGGCTTCTGACACACTGGACGAGGTGCACCTGCTGGGGAACCCTCTCCAGGACTACGGGTTTCAGGTGCTGGGGATATACCTCGCCAAACTGCAGCTAACGTTGTTGAACAAGGAGCCGCATTTGTTCCCACCGATACTTGTGCAGCAGTACCTAGATTTTTTGGAGAGGAAGAGACGGGCCAGTCGTGAGGCCCGCCTGCAGCACACCATACTGACAGGATCATCTCTCGGTATATCGAAGACTATAGGGCGCAGCAGTCCTGAGAAGGGGTCGAGCAGCGAGATTGGGGATGCACAGATTCACTTGGGAATTTCCTTCTTGGACGTGCGAGATTGCCAGTCATCCGCACGTGGGATATCAGCACTGCTTGCCGGTGCAAGTCGTGCGTACTGTTTAGAAACTGTTCTGCTGGCGCGTAACGGTGCTATTCCACCGTCGCTGATATCACCCAAACCGTCATGTGCCGATGATGGGTCTCCTCCTTCGCTGGCGAACGACAGCCGAGAGGAGTCCTCCGCAGAGCCAAGTGCTTCCCCCACCGCGAGCAGGTTTTCCAGCTTCGAGGAACTTCACTATCCATGCACGTTGTCGACAGTCAACCTTTGTGGTGTGCCACTCTCCAAGTTGTGCACTCCCATTGGCTGCCGTGAACTCTTTCTTAATCTCTTCTTCTGCTGCCCGCAGTTGCTGGTGCTAGACGTGTCGGAGAGTTTCGACCGCCAGCAGGTGCCACCCTCGCTGCTGCTGGACGTCCTGCTGGAGGAGCGACAGCCACCGCGTGATCCACGTGCGCGCTGGCGCCTGGAGCGGGAGCTGCACGGCGAGGCAGAGTTCGCGCTTCAGTCCGTCGTGGTTGGCCGGCAGGCATGTGTGGGTAACATTCTCTGCGAATTAGTAACACACGCCGCGTTCAACGCGCAGCGCCGCCAGAACGCTATGCCTCCAGCTTTCACGGGGCTGCAGGAGCTACACCTGAATGGCACGGGCATCACCGATCGGGCGGTTCGGGGCCTCGCGATTGCGGTGCGCGGCTCGGCGGCAGGCGTGCTGTCACGCCTCGTCGTGCTGAATGTGGCCGACAACCTGCTGACGATTCAAGGCTGCGTGCAGCTCTTGCATACCTTTGTCCTAGACTGGCCGTCACCGCCCTCCGTGATGTCCGCGCTGGCGCTCCAGGGTAACGCCGGCATCCACCGCGAGGACCACGAAGCCATCGCAGCGCTGCGACAGGCGGTGGAGGCGGCGGTGCAGCGACGACGTGACGAGCACCACGTGTGCAGCCACAACAACGGGGTGCAGCCGTCACTGCCACTGAGCGTCCACTTCGGTGCTGCGGGAGCGGCCACGTTCAGCCTCGCCAGTGACGGGGTGGCGGCGTCCACACTGCCACCCGAGCAGCCGCAGCCGCAGCGGACGCACATCCCAGGGTGGGGTGAAGAGAAGATGAAGGATGATGAGAGGGATGAGGAGGAGTGCTTCCCGACATTTCACGTCATGGCAGGCGGTTCTGCGGCGCCCTTTGTGCAGAGTGACGTGGCCCAGTCATTCGTGGAGGTCCCGGCGAGTGCATCGTTCCAATCGCCATTCGCAGCCCCTGTGCGAGGCGTGCAGCCACCCGTAGCCATCAGTCCCATTCACGCGCGGGAGACGCCGGCGCGATTTCTCTCCTCAATGCAGGCAACCCCGTCATTTCTGCAACGAGCGGTCGACCCGACGTACTCGTCTGACCGAGACACACACCGCAACCAAAAACAAGAGCAAGAACAAGCAAACCAGGTGTGGGGAGTACCGCGTAGCAGCGCACCACTTCTGTCGCCCGCGATGGAGACAAATTTTACGCCCACACTCGGGCGACCCGTTGACATAAACGCCAAGAGCGAGCCGGCTGTCAGCGCCGCGGCGTGGGACGGCAAGTGGGCGATGACTGTCGCCAGCATACGCGCAAGAAGTCGAAGGGAAGGCTGCGACGCTGGGTCATCTCCGCAACAACAGCAGGGGGAGGAGCAGCAGCTGGGGCGGGGCACTTCGGCTCCTTCGATCGGAGATATGAAGTCTCCATCATTGGCGTTTGACTTTGGTTGTCTTTTTGCTTCAATTGACAGTAGAAAGGACCATGACAGGGACGGCGAGCAGAATCACGAGAACACAACGACGCGGCAGAACTCTTGCGGTAATGGGGGTGACGCTGTAACGTTGGCACAGATGGCGGTCCCACATGAGGCAAATGCTGCGATGGATGGAGAGACGCCAAGCGAGATGTCACCGCTGCTGTCGGATGACAGTGACTCGATGGTGCTTGCAGCGGAGGTGGCAGGCGAGGTTCAGCAAGATGTAGCCAGCATCAAGCAGAAGAAGAAAAAGAACGGTACAGGGCGCCGTCGACTGCGACGACAACCGTTGAGCGGATACCTAGAAGAGGCAGAGCAGCCAGGGGTGCAACAAGACAACGAAGCCACCCATACGAAGAGTGGGACTGCTGCTGTTGTTGTTGCTGGGGCAACCCACTCGGGTAGTGGAACAAAAGAAGAGTTAAGGCATTCCTCCCCAGAGTCACAGTCACAACAACAGCAGCCTCCGGTAAACGGGAGGGATGGCAATGATGACGGTACGGCAGTTGACTTGCAGTTGCCGGTGGACCGCGACGAGCGCAGTCAGACAGAGCCGCCTCCACTCGAGGAGTCCAAGAGACGCCGAGTGCGCAGCTTTGTCATGTTGTACTACCACCCTGAGGGACACGTGCTCTGCCGCGGCTGGCGGCTGCTGCACCGTGACGATCCCACCGGCGCAGACGCGCGCGCGTGCCTGGAGCGCGAGGTTTGGGCTCTTTTACAGCCACCGGAAGCGCAGCGCGGGCGAACGGTGGTGAGTTCTGTGTCGCTGCTCATTCCAACAGCCTCATCACCATCGTCGCAAGATTATGAGAACTGCATCCACGACGCTGGTGGAGGCGCCACAACGCTTCAGATCACCACGAATGAGCGCCGCTCGGCGCTGGCTGAGCGACTGCGGCAACACGCAAACACCAACGATGGACGTGATGCCTTTCCACTCTTCTCACAGGCGTTGGAACGGGCCGGCGACGACACAGTGGCAGCTGTGCAAGCTCTCCTCGATGCGGCGTACGGCCTGCTGCCCGCACACTACGACGGGATAACAGCAGAGACATTGGTGCACGCACAGCACAACAAGGAGGATGAGTTGGTTGAAGAGTTAGGCACTCTCATTGAGACCGCCATTGAAGAGGAGACCAACAAGCACCGTGCTGGGGATGAAGGGATGGAGAGGGCATCTAAAGCTGCAGCATCACCAGAGGCCACATTGGGATCAGTGGCTACAACACCCAAGAGTGATGCTTCTGCCGCGGCACCTCGCGTAGTGTCCCCTGAAGCCGAAGACGTGTCTACTCTCCTTGATCTCGAGTCTGGGCCACACGATACAGATCAATCGGAAGCGAAGCATGCACAAGAGCTAGAAGAAGAGGAAGGGAAGCAGCAGCAGCAGCAAAAAGAGGGGATGCCCAGCGAAGAGGACGCAGCGCAGGGTCTTGATGGGCATGGACCGCCGTACAGCAGCAACGCACCAACGCTCTCTCCCGCGCCGACGGCCATAGGGACGGTGAAGCACACGGATGTAGTCCCATCGCCACAGGACGCAGCATTTCTGCATGTGCAACCTGATGCTGTTGTTGTTGCTACTACTAATACTACTACTACTACTGACGAGAAGGAGAGGGATGAAAAAACCAGCGGCCGACCGTTGCGGCGGTCGGCTGGACGAATGAAGACATTTGTATTTTGCTTTCCCCACCGCGAGGGCGGATTTTTGTGCCGCGGCTGGGGGATACTGCACCGCGCAGACGCCGTTGGTGCAGATGCTCGACGACTACTCGAGGAAGATGTGCTGTCGTTTCTACAGCCACCGTCTGACGCGTCGCTCAACAACAACACCGACGACGGTGGAGCAGCGCCCACGGTGGGGTCCGTCTCATTTGCGTGGGAGGGTTCCTCGTCCACCATGCAGCTACACGTGTCGACCAACGAGCGCCGGTCCGTAGTCTCGGAGCGTCTTCAGAAGAGCGCGGACGATGACAAGGCGATGCTGCCGCGTTTTGGGGAGCTCCTTCACAGCGACACGACGTACGACACCGTTCGCGTCGTGGAGACGTACCTGCAGCAGCATGCCTCAGAGGAGCTGTGCGCACGTGTTCGTGGCCGCTACCGTACCGCCAACACGCTGGTGCACTACTACCACAATGATGAGACCGCCATGTTGCGGGAGCTGGGGGTGCCGAGCATGGCGTCGGTGGAGAGCGCCGTTGCCCCCGCCACTGCGCAAGCTGTTGATGACACCAATGAGGACACCAACAACAACGACAACAGCGTAAACAACGGCGATGCCGCGGAAAGTGATGTTGTTCGTGGTGATACTTCTGAATCTGCTGAGGTGGAGAGGGAAGAAGCAGCAGCAGCAGCAGCAGCAGCAGCGACACAAACACCAGCAGCTACATCAACGCCGGGGAAGGGGGACGAGAAAGGAGACGCATCAGACCGCAGACCAAATACGGCACTGTCTTCGCTCGCCAAGTTTCCTGTAACGACTGATGAAGTGCAGCCTGAGCAGCAGCAGCAGCAGCAGCGTCTCAATAAAGAGACGGCGATGACGACCACATGCAACACGTCCCACTCCCGCTCCTCCACACCGGTTGTCGCCGGCATCCCCACTCCAACGGGCGCGTTGGAAAACAATGCCCCCAGCGCCGCTGATCCGATCGACCGCGCCTTCGCGGAGCGGCTACGTCGCCTACAGTTTCTTGCCTACAGTGCGGTGGTCCACGGCGCGATTCTGCTAGACAGGCAACAACGCCACAAGCTGCGCATCTGCAAAGGCAAATGGGGCAATCAGTCCGTCACGATCGCCGTGGAGTGGGACGTCTTTCTTGTGTTCTATTTTGTGAAGAGCCACACCTTCGGCGTATCCTCACACAAGTCACTCGTGCTAGTGCACCCCATAGCTTGCGGTGTGCAGTGCTTCACTGACGTCGAACAGGCGATGGGCAGTCGCTCTCACACCGTACACATCCGCATCCACCGCGAGTACGCACCGGACGAGTTGGGCGTCTCCTCCACCGAGCTGGTGCACAAGCTGCAGGAGCAGGTGTTGTCGGGCTCCAGGTCCAACCGCTTGTCGCGCAGCAGTCGCACATCACAGGTGAGCCCTGTCAACAATAACAGCATCGCCAGCAGCTCGTCATCGCCGGCGGCCAGCGTTGACTCGGCCACGACGGTGCCGAGCGCGTCGGAGTTGCTGCACCGCGCGGTGTCGATCCAGCTGAGACTGAGTAGTGCGTCCAAGGCACGCAGCACGGTCACCGCGATTCGTGCAGCCGAGGAGCGGGCCGTGAGTATGATTCGGCGGACCATAACGCAGCAGAACCGGCAGACGGTAGCGCGTCCCCTTCCCGCGATGCCGGCCACATAGAGAAGAGAATGAGGTATTGCACAGACATACACACATACATACATACATTCACATACAATGGTGATCTGTGGCAGTATGGAAAGCTTGAGTTCTAGTCGGTTTGCGTGGCATCTACGGCCGGCGAGAGTTTCTTTTTTTTTTTTTTTTTTGCCCCCTCCTCCTTCTTTTCTAAGTTGTGCGAGGCGGAACGAGAGAAGATCACTGTACCATTTTTGTCCTTCTCCTTTGTTTATTCCCACTCTTCTCCAACCCTTTGTCTGGGGCGCAATCCCACGCCGCGCAACCGACAACGCGATGCGGTGCTTCCCTGCTGCGTAACTCCTGCACAACAGAATCCTTCGTTTTGGGCTTTTTGCTACCTATCCGCTTCATCACTCTTCTTCTTCTTTCGTGTAACACGCACACATATGAACACATATGTCTGCAGCAGGAAATGTACAAGAAGGCCCTTCACTCCTTCTTCTTGAAGGTGCACCCGGACTTCTTCCACCACAACCGGACCCAACAGGTGGTAAACGAGAACTCCGTGGCCCGCCTCAACGAGCTGTTGAGCTGGGCGAAGGCCTTCAAGACTGGTGTGCTGCGCCCACCACCGGCAACGTCCTTCACGCTGACGTTCTACAAGAAGCCGGACGATGAAAGTGGGGATAATGGGTCAAGAGACAATTCACAGAACAGTAACACTAACACTACCACTAAGACGGCCTCTTCCTTTGCGCGTCGTGGGCTGCAGGAGCCACCGTCATCTTCGGTGATTGAGTCCACCTTCGAGTTGCCGGAGAACTTCGCGCCGAGCGACGCTCATCGTGGGGCGGCGGAACGGGCGGTGAACAAATTTTTACGTGATTTGCTGCGCCGTGCGTCTTGCATTGACGCCGTGACGGATTCCCTTTCCGCCGCGGAGGACGCAACAGCGGAGCGCGCCGAGGTGAAGCCACTGCGACGCCGCGCTGGGCCGCACCGCCGCCGCGAGGAGAAGCCGAAGTCGCTCCTTGACGAGGCGACAGAGAGCATGTCGCTGCAGTGGAGCATCACCCCCGCCCCGACACTGGAGGAACTGATGGAGGCAGATCAGGTGCTCTTTTCACGGGCGCTGTCTCCGCTGCAGTCTGCCGCTGCGTTGCACACACTTCGCCAGCACCTCGGTGAGCTGCGGTACCCCGTGTGGGAGTCAATGCCACTCATTGTATCGAACGAGTTCAATATCGGCGAGGTTAGCGGAACGCTAACGATTCCGTGGGACTTCACCCCTGACCAGCTCCTTAGTTTCCTCGCGCAGAATGATAAAGCAATCTCGAGCTGTCGCGAGGCTGCCACGCGATTCGCTACAGCCATGGAACAGCTTATTTCCGAACTATCCACAGAGCTTGAGCTGGATGATGTGATGATATCTTGCAGCCACAAAGATGCGGTGGTGGTGCTAAATTTACTCCACCGCAACATGGAGCTTCTTCGTGGGTACGGGCTCACGAATCTTACGATAGAGGTGGGGATGCGGCACGCGATGCGAGCCAATGGTGTTGTGATCATTAGCTGCGAGCTCACTGCTGATGAGTTGCGCCCCTGGCTCAAGAAGATACAACCGAAGCTGTCTCTTCAGAAGCGTCTTTACCAAATCTCGAAGCAAATGCTGGAGGCGACGATGTGGCACCTGAAGGAGTTCCGAGCCATGGCGGAGCCCGGTGGCATCGACGCCTTTAACAACGACTGCACTTACGCTCAGCGCCTGGAGTGGGCAAAGGAGCTCTTCCGCATAGGCTCTTCGCTGGCGCCGTGGGACTGGAAGGATATGACATTTGTTCTTGCCCCTGAGGTGGATGTCGACTGGGCCAAGGGGATGATAGCGCTCCCATACAACTTCAATGGTGACGCCTTTGTTCGCTACGTTGAAGAGGTCCAGCACGAGGCCAAAAGCCGAAAGCGTGAGGAGCTGCTGGAGGCGAGCGCCATGCAGCGACAGGAGGCTGAGCGTCAGTGGCAGAAGCAACACGACCAGGAGTTAATGGTTGAAGATGAAAAGGAGGTGAAGGAAGACGACAATGACGCATCACGTGGCCATCTTCGCGACATGTACAAGCGGACGAACCCGCACATGGAGGAGTACCTTGCATCCAGCAGCCACCGTGTGGACACGCTCTCAGTGGAACGTCCACTGGCACACGCTGTGACGTTTAACTCTGAAGCCGAGGCGGAGGATCAGATGAAGTGGGAGGGATTCTACGCTGACCCGTACGTGGATCAGGTGCCGACAGGCGATCTTGACAGTATCGCACACACCTTCACGCTGACTAACCGTTGGCATCGCGAGGAGGCGGCGAAGAAGATGCTCGAACAGCTGCGTGACACCTACGGGAAGAAGAGCCGCCGCTTTGAGTACCAGAAGATGGGTGACGTGCTGGAGATCAACAACGCCAAGGTACAGCCGAAGGGATTCCCAACTCTCACACGTGGTTTAAGGCCCACACAGTAGGATGGATGCGCACGCATGAGTTACTGATAAAAATACAAAAAAAAACAGAATTGAGTATATGTGTGTCGCGGTGGGTAAGAAAAAAAAGGAGATAATCACGAGAGAAAAGGTCTTCACACGTGACAGAGTATAGTATGCTCTATTTACAAAACCACTATCTCCCTCCCTCTTCCTCTTCCTCCTGCTGCTGTTATTGTGTGGTGTTCTTAGCTGAGATTGATGTGGCCTTGCGCACCGCAGCGGTACCGTGTTACCCCGTCGACGAGTCCATTGTGTCGGTTGTGCTGGGTGTCAAAGGTCCGCGAGATTGCCCTCTTTCTGTGGCAAGACACCCTAAGAAGTACCTATTTTTTTCCCTTATGCCTTCTCTCATCACACTTTGATCATGCTGTTCTTCCCAGAACTGTTGTGGGCGCGATATCAACACCACAGCCTTGACTGCTGCTTCTGTGGACTGAATGCGCGACTGGTGGCGTTCGCATCTGCCTTGTTCACTCTACACCGTTTCATCCACCCGATGATGCAACGTTGATTTTGGTTGGAGGCACCACAAACATCTGGTTGTCCCAAAGGAACGGAATGACTGTAGTTTTGTTTTATCGGTTCCTTTCCCACGCACCGCACCCTTACATCCTTCTCCCTTCCTCTGTGTGATGTCGGCTATCCTTTCATTGACTTGCGTGGAAAGAGAAGGTGCGTGGCGGCGCAGCTGACGAGGCTGGATGGTGCTTTACCCAGAGCATCTCGTGCTGCTACTGCGCTGAACAAATAGCCACAGTCTCTGTTGCAGACCAAGTGATGCGTTTCCCCAGTTGTGCTGTGGAGTATTGTGGTATGCTGGCTCTTCGTCACTTCTCTGTATTTTGTGTCTGCAGCAATGTGAGTGCCGGCAGCCTTCTGCACCTGCGGCATCTCGACAGCCGCCCTGTTGCTGCAGCAGGCTCATGCACGCGTTGACTCTGAATTTGTTAAAGAGTCTCGTGCCCCTTTTGGTTTTTTTTTTTTGCTTCTCTCTGCTGCTCTCCTTCCGTTTCATGTGACTTGCCGTTGTACTTTTTTCATCCGTTGTGCACACGCGGGGAGCTGCCGTCGTGCCAGCCACCATCTCGCCCTACTGCTAGGCTCTCACACCATCTTTCTCTCTTGCCGATGCAGACCGCATTGCTGTTGCCACAACTCTCTGAGAATCTCTCGCGTGGTTGAGAGAGAATGATGATATTGACGAGCTGAGCTTTGTAAGCGCATTCCTACGCGTCGGATTCGCTAAGTTTGATGAGAGAATTCTCTTTCTCTCTCTTTTTGTGTATATGCCATCTTGGACGTTGGGTGATATGCAACAACGTGTACCTCCTGCGGGGATGTCTTCAGAGCAGCACCTGGCCTGTGGTGGCGGCTCCACAGCTTTGGGCACGGGGTTTGTTGGAGGACGCGTTCTGCAGCGCCTCAGTGATGATTGTGCCTGTGTCTGTTTGTTGCTGCTGCTACTACTACTACTACTACTACCACTACTACTATTGTTTCTCTTCTCGTGACTGATAATTTGATAGCGGGGTGCGGGAACTGACGGGGTGTGTCCGTTTATAACGTTCGTGGAATTCCCCCATCGAACTCAGATTTCTGTCTCCGCAGTTTTTTTTTTTCTCCATTCCCCGCCTGACTCTCTGTGCGTTTGTGTGCTGTGGTGCTGCAAGGTAGAGAGCGGCGTGGCAGAATGGCGGAGTTGGACTGCCCCAAGTGGGCTGTGGCGGCGCTGGCGCTCTTCGGCCGCGGCGGCGCCCCACTCATCATGCGCACTTTCACGTCGCCGCGCGAGGTGCTCGACAACGCGGAGGCCGCGACGTGCGCGAACCTCCGCGTTGGCGAGGACGACGTGGTGAGGCTCCACTTCCTGCTCTTCTCCTCGCTGGACCGCTGCGACGACATTGTGCGAAAGCGGCAGCAACAGGGTGGCTCACAGCAGCAGCAGGGGGGCCCCGGCGTTGCAAAGACGCTGGTGCGCGTCTCCGCCGGTGCGGACGTCCGCTTCCTCGGCAAACTGATGCGCTGCCACATGTTCACTTCGTACGGCTTTCAGTCCGCCTCCGGCATCCGCACCATTTTGGCCATCGTAGGCGATGCCCCACTCGATGCAGTGCTGCCGCTGTGCCGCTCCACCTACGAGGTGGCCTCGGCGGCGCTCTGCAACCCCTTCCGCACCCCGCGCATGCATGCGCAAATGCTGCAGCAGTGGCACGCCGGCGCGCAGCACGACACGCAGTCGTTGCTGCCGTCAGCGTACACGGAGAATCTCAGAGCTGCACCAACGCCAGAGACAATGGCGGAGGAGCCGTCGCTGGCGTATTCTCGTGCGTTCCGAGAGCAGATACGTAGCAGTATTGAGCCCTTCACCGCCACCGCACGCAGCAGCATTGTGTGAGTGGGGCATGTGTCTGGTGGTTTCCCTCCCTCCCCCTTTTTGCATCTAGCTTTGTCTGTTGATGGGCTCGTGGTGATGCTGTTGGTGTATCTGTCCCCTTTGCGTCTTGTGTGGCCGATGCATCTTTTGCACTCCCGTTGTTGTTGCTGTTGCTGTTGCTGTTGCTGTTGCTGTTGCTGTTGCTGTTGCTGCTGCTGCTGCTGCGTAATGCACCCGCCGCGCAGGTTAGGATTCGCCAGAAACCGAAAGGGAAACCTAAAATAGCGATTGCTAGGACACCAACCACGATAACACACACACACAAAGAAAAAAAATTTTAAACACGAAATCCCGTTTTTGACAAGAATAGACAAACGTCTACAAGAAAAAAAACAAGAAGGAATAATCACAATCGACATATACACGGACGTCCGCACGCACCAGAGAAAGCGAAAACCAAAACAAAAAGGACTCGGAACCACACAGTCAAATAATCACAGACAAAGGGACCACACAGCCATACATTACATTACATACTCGCATACGTTTGCTCTAGAGCAGCGCACGGAAACGACTTGGCCTGGTATTGCGTGACAAGCTGCAACGATGGATAGTAGTGGCGTCGACGAGGTTGACCGGCTCGCGGAGCAGATGTACGCCAGCCCGGATCCACTGGTCCGACAACAGGCACAGGCATCACTGGATGTGATCAGCAAGGGAGACACCGATAGCGCCTTGTTCTACGCGATTCTTCAGAAGTCAAGCAACCAGTACACCCTCCTGTTTATTGCACAGAGTATCGTGTTGTGGTTTAAATCTACTCGGAAGTGGCTGAGTGATGAGCAGAAGCGCGATCTGATAGTGGTTCATTGTGGTGGATGCCTCAAGCGTGTCTACGACAATGGCGCGCCAAAGCATGTCTTGATGAGTCTTCTTACGGCATATGCGAAGCTAACGAAGCTTGCTTTTGAGACCGAGCCTTTTTTAGAAAACGCCGTGGACTTTCCGCTCGAGCTGCTGCTGCAGCAGCCTGAGGGCTCCTCTCTGCGTTTGCTCAGCCTGATGCTGCTCAACACAATGGTTGTGGAGTTCTCCAAGTATGACTCCAGCAAGTCCCAGACTTACCTCACGTTTGTAGCACATCGTCACTGCAGCAGCAACTTCAAAGAAAAGTCACTTCTTAATGTATTCATGGCGGCATTGAAACACCTAGAGGTGACAACAGCGAACTCCCCGCACGTTGCGGAGGTTGTGAAGCTTGTGGAGAACTGTCTATGCTTCGACTTCCGAGCGATTATGGTAGATGAGACGGAGGAGTTGCCCTTTGTTCAATTCCCTTCCACCTGGAAGTCCACTTTGCTGAATGAGCAGAACTTACACACGCTTTGGGGGCAACATGCGGCGCTGCCGTACCCACACTGTGCGGATCTCCTCGCAGGCCTCACCGGTATCTGCGGCGTTCACCGCACCTTCTTCGATTCAGCAGAGGAGCGTGTACAGTACTTGCAGTACACACTGGATGTGCTGACGGATGTGGCGATGCTGCAGGATGGTCGCCTGAAGATCCCGCGATATATTGAACTCCTAATCGAGGCGTGTCGGCGGATTCTCCTATCGTTTGGCTATCGAGAGTTGCGGGCATTGGCCTCCTTCGAGCGGTGGGTCAGTGCACTTCAGATGCTATCCACAGGGGTGCTGTCTGTTCCGTTCGGACAGGAGGGTTGCTTTGGGACGTCCACCACCGTGATGTCTTTCTGGTCTGCCCTGACGACGTCAAAGCGGCGCTCATTCGTGGACCAGACCCCACGCGACATTGAGGACGTGGCAGCGCAGCTGCTGCAGTCCTTTCTCGAGGCCCGCGTCCGCGGCTCCGAGGCGGGCAGTCCGTGCACGCTGTCGCTTGGCGATGATGAGGGTGGTGCCAACCTCATGGAGGCAGTGCTCTCGCAGTCGGACGCGTACGCCACGGTGTGCCTGCTGGACCCCCCCACGTGCCTTAACAACCTCGCGACGTACCTCAACCAGAGCGTCGGCATGTCGATCCTCTCCTCCCCGCTCGCGACGGGGTGGCTCTTTTACCTCGCCGGCAGCATTGTGCGGCTCGTGCTGTTCAATATGGAAGACAACGGCGTGGAACCATCGTCACATGTCTTTGCGTACGTCACCGGCTGCGCCACACACCGGCTGCGCCGCGACGGCGACCCTGCCATGTTCGGCAGCTTTGTCGAGCGCGGTGTGCTCCACTTCCTCACCGGTGTACAGCTGATGCTGGGCGGCACGCGTCACAGCAACCTCTCTGCGGTCATCGTCAACGTTTTTCAGAACCGAGTGCGGCTGTTTCAATTCGCGCTTGACAATGTTGGGCACAATTTGTTGCGCGGCGCCGATGATGCGGATGCGGCGGAGATCATTCGAGCGTCAGCGGACTTGATCAGCGACGCGTGCCACGACGCACCGCCATCGCTGCTGCGTGATTTGTCCTTCGATCTCCCACCCACCGCGGAGCTCCCGCTTGCACGGTCGGAACAAACCTACAAGCTTCGCACCAACGTGATGAGGGCACTGTGGTTCCTACGCAAGACATCGCCATGCACGCGTGAGATGATGGAGTCATACCTCCATAACGTTGAGATAAACATGCAGCAGACTGTAAATAGTGAGGTGACGAACCCAAGCTTTGTCGCTGGTTGGCTCCGAGATCTCCGCGGTGCGTGCCAGGCGCTGAATGAAGACGAGCCTGTTTTTGGTGACTTTGTTGATTGGTTCTGTGCGCGTTTCCGTATGTTTCTGATGGTGTTGGATGTGGCTTCGGATTCACCGGTGGTAGTGAACGCTCTGATGCGTTTCCTCTGCGAGCTCGTGACGCCTGGGCGGTGCGGGCGGCTGCATGTGCCTTCGAATAGCAACAGTGCTGTTGGCCTGATGCTATTCAAACACATTTGTGGTCTCATTGCGAAGGTTGGGGAGAAGAGTTTCTCTGCGGAACGCATTGCAGCACACAATGGGTCTTCGCTGGACTATGACAAGACGTTGAAGCCGTGGATGCTTTCCATGAATATCTTAAAGCGATGTGTACAGGGCTCGTTTGTCCCATTCGGGGCGATGCTGTACTACAATGACGACATGTTCGAAAGTACCATTGTGGAGCTTATACGCAATCTCTCGCGGGTGGGACCGAATGCGTTTAAGGAGCACGCGAAGTTCGCTGCCTCCGCCCTCGACCTGCTGCGCTCCCTCACAGAAGAGAATCTGTACTTCCCACTGCGGCACCTCACTGGCGATGAGTTGCTCTCACTTGTAGGCATTGTTGTGATGATCTGCGAGGACGTAGACACACCGTCTGGGACGCTGCTGCATGGGCTAAGTTTCCTCGCGTTCGTGGCGGGGCTCGTCCGCGAGGTGAAGGCAATTGTGTTCACGCCCTTGCAGCAGGCGGACATGTCGTGCAGCAGCGGCACCCCGCCGCCGACCCCGTCGACACAGGGCTTTTACGTGACGCATCTGGCGCTGCCGCTGCACGGCGGACGGCCTGTTACAAACAGCCGACCGCCGCGGTTTACACGTGAGGTGCGTGAGCAGCTCGCAGGGCTGCTTGCACCACACGAGGATTTATGGCAGCTCCTCATTGCGACAGCGATGAACATCATTGTGTTTCAGGATCGCGCCGTGAGCGCGAGCAGTGGAGTGGCGTATCCGATATTTGAAGCGCACCCCCCGTTTTGGTACGCCTTCGTGGAGCAGCTGGTGGCGGCGTACCCGGAGCAGAAGCAGGCGGGCGTGCGTGAGGCACTGTCGAACCTCACCAACGCCGCAGAGACGCGGGAGAAGTTCTTTTCGGAAGTGTTCGTCTTTCGGCAGGCTCTTCGCCGTGTTGGTGCGTGAGGTGATGGAGGTGATTCTC
>NW_008825787.1:0-25983 GCF_000691245.1 Trypanosoma grayi | reverse complement strand
TCGGCTGCCACGCCTCCATGATGGAGTACCGGAGACCGACATTCGTGTAGCGTTGATGAATTGTGAACCTGCCGTGCGGCCACGAAATATTCTTGAGCATTCGAAGTATAGTGTCCTGCTTCCCCCGAATATCGCTGTCGTCACGCCTCCTGTAATCGACGAACACCTCCAGATCGACCGCGCCAGGGTGTGCCTTGGAGTAGTTCGTGTTGAGAATGGAAGACAGAAGCACTTCCACCCCTTCAGGGCGTGAATATGTAAATACAAATATGCGGAACTCATACGATGGAATGTCACTTCGTGGACGGCACGCCAGTGCTTAACAGGCTCTGATGCCTTCAAGGGTTTCTAGTGCAACCCATAAACCATAAATGCCGCATGGCCCCAGCACCACAAATCGAAGTCGTCAAGCAAAGTACAAAACCCAGCAACTAAGGTTTGTACTTGGCGCACCATTGTGTCTTCGCCTTGCCACAGAGACAGTGTAATGTGAGGAAAGACACAGTTGTGTAGAAGTGGTGTGCAGGGACTCGAAAGCGCTCTACACAGCAGCTAGACTTCCAGTCAGCGCACCCTTAGAATCAACCACTAAAAAAAAAACACGGGACTTTTTCCTTTGAAAGAGCGGATCTGCGCAGCTTAGCGGGCATTATGCCTACCAAAGGACGCCCAGTTCCAGAGAGTGAGAAACGAATCAAAAAATCTCCCCTCTCACCATTTTTCTACAGTCCCCTTCCCCCCAAAAGGACTGCAACAAAAACAATAACAAAGGAGGGAGAAGAAGGCCCGTACCACATCTGCCAAAAGCAATACAAGGCGGCACGCATTGCACCCTCTTTGTCTACAGTGCATCAAGCATCATGACAGCTACACGGCGCCATTTTTCACGAGGAGGGCATCCACGCCTGAAACCTCGTCAAACAGGATATCAAACACCTTCATGTCTTTCATATTCGGAAAGCCCAACAAAGAGGCATTAACCTCCGGGTTCGCCAAGTCATCTTTCTGGACAACGGGAAGAATAAACTTCCTCTTGGACGGCCTTCGGTGCTCGCCGGGGAGAAGGCGGCTGGTTGAAAGCACCAAGCGGNTGGGGAAGTTCGGGTACATCATGTACAAGCCATCATGATACATGTGGTAGATCAGATACTTCTTCCACGACGTCAAATGGTCCCAGCTATTGCTTGTAGGGTCCCTTTTTTCACCACCTCTCTGCACCCGCATATTTTGGTTCTTATGCTCGTCAAAGAACTTCCGGAATTGCTGCCAGGGCCCTGGGAGGTACACGGCACCCCAGCTGCAGGGCTGCTGCAGCAGGAATGGAGCGTAACTGTTGTCCACATGAACATCTCGCGCCGAGAGTTCATCATGAACTGGGCGGAAGAGTGAGAAGCCGACGAGGCGCGGATCCACCTTCGTTTTATTGTCTGGACCGATAGGGGCGTAGGCTTGAAGTGCGTCGACCAGCCAAGAGAACCAGTACGGTGACACAACCACGTCGTCCTCGAAGAACGCAGCCACCTCGCGGCTACTTGTCGGCTGCCACGCCTCCATGATGGAGTACCGGAGACCGACATTCGTGTAGCGTTGATGAATTGTGAACCTGCCGTGCGGCCACGAAACATGATTGAGCATTCGAAGTATAGTGTCCTGCTTCACTAGAGTCTCGTTGTCCTCATTCCGTCTGTAATCAACGAACACCTCCAGATCGACCGCACCAGGGTGTGCCTTGGAGTAGTTCGTGTTGAGAATGGACGACAGAAGCACTTCCAGACCCTCGGGGCGTGTATATGTAAATACAAATATGCGGAAGGTATGGTGAGAACGGTCCAGCATAAGGTCTGCCTCTTTTTCCCTGTTAGTAATCTCGACCGTTTTTTGTGTTGCGCTACCTGCAAGCACAATGCTGAGGAAGTATGTTAAGAACCAGACGCCCATCACAAGCAACGTACACGTGACGATGTTCAAGTTATGGAGTTGACGTCGGCGCATGTTTGATGCCTGTAGGTGCGACCTGAAATATCCCTTAAGCCTCGCCTGGTGAGGGGGGAGGCAGTGTTGCTGAGTGAGAGGAAATTCAGTGGGGCAACAAGTCGGTTCACTATGAAGTGTTGCTTTAATTAGGGGGAGCTGAGCGCCCGTAAAAAGAGAAAAAAAAACAAAGGAACGGAAGAATAGAGCGAACAACAGAGCAAGGAAGAGAATTCGCTATCACAAACCATTTGGCACTGATGATTCGTATGATGCTCAGGCTATGGGAGTGAAAAAGACCTGAAGGAAGAACGTCGCACGGCCACAATGGCACAATTCTTCGGCGTCACGCAGCGTGGGACGTATTCAACGGTAGATGCGTGGTACCCCACACTGCGCAGCCATAGTACGCGCCCGTGGTTGATGACAGCCTCCACCATTGTGGCGACATCATCCATGCATGGCAGAAAGTGTGCTACTTTCTTTTTACCTTCACGCCGACTTCTTGTGCCTTCGGTGTCGCATGTCAAACAACCAGCGGCGTTGACAGTGCCCGAAAAAGAGTCATCCACCCACTGGTAGCACGAGCGATTCCAGTCGGTCAGCCGCGACCATCGATTCCATGCCAGATCCGAATTCAGAGAGGCCGCGTCGTGGAGATACGTGGGGTTGCAGTAATCAGCGTAGAAGCCTTTGTTGAAGCAGCAGGGCACAACCACCACTACGCGGGGCAGCTTCTCTAGTGCGTGCAGGTGACGCAAACATACATCAATGGCGGTGCCGCACAGATGCTTTGCAATCATGGCCGAGCGGTCAAATTCCACCGAGGTGCTGCGCCAGTCCACATCCGGCAGGCGGCATGTGATGCGATGAAGGGGGTAACGACGTGGCGCACGTGGTCGAAGCCTCGGCGTCTCCGTCCAGTGCAGGAATTCTTCATTGTCGATGGCGTGTGTGGGCGTAAACGGGTCAATTATAAGCGACTCGCATTTGAAGCGCTCTGCCAGTTGCGCTGCTAGGAAGCCATTGCCCCCACCGACATCTATAATCGTTCGGAGGTTTGTCTCGCCGCCGGTTTCCTTGAGCAAGGCGAGCGCGGATGACAGCAACCCGCCAATGGCAATTTCCTGTGGCAGGTTCTCCAACTCATGCAGCGGTGAGCGGTCTGGCAACATCAGCGTGTAGGCGTCAATGAGTTTGCGCCATTGTTGTGCCCTGGCCTGCCATTCTTCCGGGGGCAGATCGCCCTCATGCAACTCCCTCTTGACGGAGACGCTCACCTTCTTATCACAGCTGCAGTCACCTACAGGCGGCGTCCTTTGTTCCACATTACCAAAGACACGAAGCGCAGCCAAGCCGGCCTCCAAGCGGGGAGGCATGGCCGTTTTGGACTCCGCAGCCCGTGCACACAGCCTTTCACGCACGTACCTCTGCTGCAGTGCGGGGGACCACAACTCTGACACGTGCCTTGAGGGTGGCGCTTCCAATTCCGCCGGCATAGCACCGCCAAACATGTGCACCAACTCCCCCTCGCGAAGGGCTGCGAAGGCAGTCAGGTGGCTGGAATGGAGTGGCCCCTCGTGCGCCAACGAAGACGGAACACCCAGCAACGCGTCTGCCAGCTGCTCGTGACACACGTCACTCGACCCCGGGGGTGCCGATAGAGGAGTACTGCGCAGCAATGACGCAATGAACTGGGCCGCGGCGCGCACCCCATGGTACTGCTTCCTCCGGCACTTGAAAGCACCACGCCAAGGATTACAGACCGTGCATCGCATACAGGAAACAAGACACTTTTTTTTAAAATTTTTTTATTATTTTTGAGTACAAGCCAACAAAAAAAGAGACCAAAGCGCAGCGACGCGTCCGCGATTAGGAAAAAAAAATCGCCTCTTCGCAAGAAACACCTTCACTATTGAGAAGCATCACTACTATGTCGAGAGGTGAATTGGAAGGTGCATGTGACCCATCGCACCCCGCGAGAAACACACTGGAGGCCCATGCTGCGACGAACGCGTGCACACGCATGTGTGTATTATTTTTGTTTGTTGTCGTTGTTTGATTTTGTGTTTTCACTTCAACGGAATACCATTCCATCGTCTATAGGCGATGGAACAGGGGGTGACGGTAGTGGGAAGGTACACGTCAATAGCCAAGCTCAGAGGGGTTCACGCTAGAACTCCCCGATACATCGACACCGCTGCCTTCCACCTCCTTCAATAGCTCCTGCAGCTGTTTTTTCTTTTCCAACAGTGTTTGCTGGTACGTCTGCTGTTCGACTGGCGAGGCACTGTAGAGTAGTTTCTTCCCGGTTAGTACAATCTCATGGTGTATTTTATCTATGGTTTTTAATAACGCGGCTTGTGGGGTCTTATGAGGTGTCCCACGGCGCCACGAACCAGACGTAACAGCAGCTGTCATGTGCTCCGTGCGTGGCCGCTTCGCTGGTGGCACGAACATTGACCTATTATCATCCTGCGCCATCTCACCATCGCGCAGGGCTTCCAGCGCCACATCTGCAACACCATCGAAGAAGTCTTCACGTCGGTTGAGCACCCCCGAGGCGGCGACGCTGGTTACCAGTGTATCATCCAACGCTGCTAACATCTCTGCATTCGCGCGCTCTGCCGATATACAGAGCTCGTCCCTCACATCCTCTAGCAGACGTGATTGCTGCTTGCTCAGTTTCCCCCCTGTCTTCATGAAAAACGCGCGGGACAGGCTGCGGTAGCTGTTGAGTTCCTCCTCGCGCGCCGTCTTGTAAAGCTTGAAGGCAGGGACCGGCTCCAGCTTCACCCCGCTGCGTTGGGCCTCTTCCGCACGCGCGTAGATGGCGGCCGTGTTGTCCGCCGGCGCGCTCATTTTGTGAATGCTACAGAGGTTCTCGATATTCTGTGGGGTGCAGAAAGAACAGAGAGAGAGAGAGAGAGAGAGGCAGAGGCGGGTGAGAGGGAGCAGTGGCATGCAAGACAAAGTACAATGGGGCCCAGAAGGAAGGAAACAACAAGGCACCAGCCACTAGACTGTCTCCGGTTTCCCGTTCGGCTCAAATACAAATTGCGCAGCATATTATATTTCACCCGATCAGGAAAAAAAAAGAAGAACACGTTAGACAGCTGCACCGCATGTGGGAGACGCTGTGGCATTACTCGGTAGGGAGCGACAAACTCGCCGTGACGGTACCATCGAGAAGGTCACACAGCCACGAATCCAACGCTGCATATGGCGGCTTCACTGCTGCCGTCATCCTTCCCTGCCGCACGGCAACTGCATCAACTCGCTTACCGGTATCTGGTGCATCCTTGGCACTTTGAGGCTGCCGCAGTGCAAGCCATGGACCCCATACTGCATCTTTGGGCGACACTAGACGCAGAGTGAAGCGTGCGTCGTTAGCCACATTTGGCAATGCAGGGCATGGCTTGTCACCATCTTGAAACAACAAAATAAGAAATCCCCGTCCACTTTTGGCTGCTTCCAAATCTGCCGCAGTGTACGAACGAATTCCTCCCTTGTTTGTGTTACCACTACCACCACCACCAGCAGCAGCAGCAGCAGAAGTAGTGGGAGGAGCAGAAGTGGAGGTTGACGAGTTTGACGTCCCTCCACGTTGTGTCCCACTGGTGTTGTTACTGGCGTCGTTGTTCCCCAAGAGGTTGAACCGCTGGAGCACCTTGTGCATGATGAACATCATGAGAAACGGGTAGCAGTTAGAGCCGATCGGGTAGAGGACACCGATTAAACTCTGGAACAACAGGTAGTAATATTGCATCTGTGACAACTGAAACGTCCGAGACGTCAACAAACGCGATAGTGGTGCCGAAAGCTCCATTGGATGATCCTCATTTTCGGCGAGCAGGAGACGCGACAGAGCCTCTGAGATGTGTTTCTGTTGGGGGTCGCACTCTAAAACATGTAGTTTGTCCTCGTCGCCGTCCACAATTGCCACGAGCATGTCCTTCGTAGGTGTTGCTGTTGCTGTCGGTAGCAGAACGGCACGCAGAGCGACCTCCTCGTCCATACAGACGTACCCAACACCAAAGGGTTTGTAGTCACCGCGCAGGACATCCATCCACGTGCTTCGTGGCTCATCCTTGCAGCTGTCACGCACCCATATGAGGCAGTGTTGTCGGCACATTTCATAAAACAACATTCCCGTCATATACGGAATGCCGACCATTCCTGAATGGCGCGGCGGCAACAGATCCTTCACAAACGTTGCTGCCTTGCGGTACGTAAGAGCCGCGCTGGCGCCGACGTGAATTCCCCTGCAGCTGTCCGTACCGTTCAGCCCCTCATCTGCCACAGCCTCGGTGGCGTTGGGGAGCCGCCCCAGGGAGACCACCACAAACTCCGGAACCGGAACAACTTCGCCGTCACGGTTGCGCACCTCCACGGTTTGTCCGCAGATCTCATCAATGAAGCTAAGAAGCGCCGCTCGTGGCACCGAACGGAACACCGCCACGTCTTCGTGCAGCACAGACAGCGTGAGCACGATGCCTTCCCGCGCCAATGGAGGCGCCAGAACACGCACAGTGTTGTCAGGGCCACGTTCCTCTTGCAGCCATTTAAGAATGGACTGTGGATTATCTTCCGACTTCAGTGACATCGTCTCCATCTGTTTGTCATGAAAGAAATTCATGATGAAATCATGCAGGCCAGAGAACGCAGAGCGTGCACTCTTTGACTTTAGCGCCGATGCCAATTGCGGCATCTGCCACTGTTCCCCATCCACAATAGCGAGCACTTGAACCTCCGCCTTATACTTGATGCCGAGTGCGCTCAGCAGCGACGGTCCCTCAGGAGCGTATGCGTCGATGCGCAGCATCTCCACAACAGACCCTTCCACCATGCTTGACTGAGCGAAACTCTCCCAAGTCTGCGCGAACCAGCGGCACGACTTACACGTGTCGTCGTAGACTTGCACGAGGAAAACGCGGTTTCCGCGGAAGTTAAGGATCCGCCGCAGCAGGCGTAGTGACTCGAGCTGTCGCGTCTTGGAGAGGATCGGCGACTGCTGACTGAAGTGCTCAAATAGTTCATCTGCCGTAAAGTCTGCAGCGTTCAGCTGTTCGCCAGGAATCTTGCCGAAGCGGTCATAGTCCTGCCGTTGAATGTCATCGGAGAGCACCTTGTAGGCGCGAAGCACCTTCACCATGTGCTCCTTCGCTGCATCTTTTTCCTCCAGCGTCTCCTGCAGGTCGGGGTGGTGCTCGCGTGTCAACTTGCGGAATGCCTTTTTGATTTCGTCCTTCGTCGCTCCTCGCTTAAGGCCGAGCTGAGCGTAGAGGTCGTTGCTGTCGCCCCCGCCGAAGAGGCCTGCCTCCGTCACCCCAATCAGGTGCAGCAGCAGCAGTACCACCAACACGATATGGCATCGCCAGGGGCACCTCATCCCTCTCCAGCAAGGTTTGGTTTACTTGTAGTGGTTTACCCGTAAGGGCGTGTTTTTCGTTTTCCTTTTCTGGTTGGCGTGAGAACGAGAATGTGGGAGCGAAATACAGCGTGGCACTTCGTGGAGTGTCGCCACCGGAGCACTGCGGAGGCGTCGCCTTCATGGCGTGGTGCCGGTGAACGCAAAGACCACCCATATCGTATGTGAGTGTGTGTGTGTGTATGGAGGGGACCGCACCACACTGCGTGTGCAGGCACGGCGGGCCACGCGCTCCCTGTGAAGAAACATTGCAAACAAAAGCCCAAGCTCCGGGAAACAAATAACAACGCACGAAAGGAAAGACATACGTGCCAAAATAAAAAAAATAATAATAATACTAATAAACAAAGGACACCACGAAATCTTACCCATCGGCGGATAGATCAGCAAGCTCCTCATCCGTGCTGAGCAGCCAGGCCTGGTGGGCTGCCGCCGCCCTGTCTGTCTCTTGCTGCAGCGCCGCCGCGCATTCAGTCACGCGCCGCATGATCGCGGCATCGACGCCGTCTCTGCCCTCCCCCTCATCTGCACAGCGTTGAAGCTCCTGCAGCAGCAGCTTGCTCTCTGCATCAAGACGCGCAGCATCCGCCTCCTCCGCTTGTTCTTCTTCTCCCCCCTCCTTCTGCGCATCCTCACCTTGTGGTTCCAGTGCCTGGAGGGCGTCGTGCGGGTCAGCAAAAGGGCCGCGGCTCATCTTCTCACATTCCTGCCGCAATGCGCTTTCGAGTGCGGCAGCCTCGTCGCGGAGAGTAAGCAGCCGTGCCTCTTCGGCCCTCTGCTCGTCTTCTGCGCCCCGCAAGTCACACAACGCCACCACTCTCTCCTGCTCCTCCAGCAAGAGTGCCGTGTACAGTTGTGTTGCCTGTGTGTGAAGAGCCATCCACTGCGCCTCCATGGCCGCTGTCTGTGCGTCCAACTCCGCCTCCAGCCGCGCCGCCTCGCCATCACTCGCACACACTGCGGCCTGATATGTGGCCTCCTGCTGCATGTGCGCCAGCGACGTCTGCAGCGCCTTGCGCCAGGATGAGAGCAGGCTGTCATGCATATCAGTCTCATGCTGCATTGTGACAGCCTCATGTTGCACGTTGGCCTCGGCTCCCGCCACCTGCGCCTCCAGCACGAGCGCGCGTTGTGAGAGGAGTGCCACCAATGCAAGCTCCTCCTCCAGCTGTCGTGTGATCTCACTCGACGCGGCGGCCGCCTCGTCAAGGCCCACACAGGACTGGAGGACCGCCTGCCACTGCGCATGAAGCGCGTCAACCCGCTCGCGCGGGACAACGGCGCAGCAGAGGCCCACGGCTTCACTCTCCTGCTCCATCGCCGTGCCCACCGTGACGAGAGCGTCAAGCTCACGCAAACTCGCCTCTGCCTGTGCAGCGCACGCCACTTCGCCTGCGGAGTCGCAGCACGCAGGCGGCGGCGGCGGCATGTTTGCGCGGGCCGCTGCTGCCGCATCATAGTGCAACAGCTGCTCGCACACCAGTAGCGCGGGGGCGAACTCAGGCTGCTGCTGCCACACCCCACGCGACCACTCGAGCAGCACCTCGCCAAAGCCGTGCGGGACGGTGTGGTGCCGCTCCATGTGCTTGGCGTGTTCCTGCAGCAGCGCCTGGCGTCTGCGGAGATCGTTCCCCGCCGCCCGCCACTCATTCGGTGCCCGCCCCTGCACGCGTTCGTGGGAGCGCTCCAGAAGACGCGAAATATCGCCATCCTTGGCGGTGTACCGCGTGACAAAGCTCCGCAGCGTCATGATCACCTTCTCGGAGGCGCGCTGCACTCCCAAGAAGACGCTCTGGTCTTCCTTCATCTGTGCGAGCATCGCGTGTACCTCGCGCAAATGCTCCTCCCGCGCCTTTACACGCCGTTCTTCTGTCTCAATCTGTGCCTCCAGAGCCGCCTTCTGCTCCTGCATCTGGTTAATAGTCGACTGCACCTGATTGTTGAGCTGCTCTACTTCCTCTGCCTCAGCCGTCAAGGCGGACACCATTGTGAGATCCTTTGTGCGCTGCTTGAACATCGACATCGCCGCGTGACGCATGGCAGCAAAGTTGTCCTCCACCGTTGCCTCATGTCTGGCGGCAGTGACGGCACTGCTCTGAGCGCCACAATGCTGCTGCTGCTGCTGCTGTTGTTGTTGTTGCTGTTGCGACATGGATAAGCCACTGCGGGTGTTGCGTCCTTCCCTAAGACACGCATATAGGCATCGAGAGAAGATCGAAGAAGAATAATTCCTTGAATAATAGATAGCGCACGCATGGACGTATTGCGATACTACGCCTTCGCCTTGAAGGTGTGTGCATGTGTTTGGCGCATGCCTATCGCGGCGCATATATATATAGTGGATACGTTTCGCATGGCTGAATGCTGAGGCCACTACCGCCAACAGCAACCACAAACAGCGCCATCCCCATGACCATCACTCTTTCTTAACCTTAACTCCTAGCACAGAGGTGGGAAGTTGCCGTACGCCGTGCAGTTATTCCTCCTCCCTTTCCTCCTGCCGCCGTCGCTTCTGTTCCCTTTCATTGGCCACCTGCCGCGCGAGTCCTTTCGGCAGCACCGGCGCATTCACCCTGACGCAGAATCGTCTCGTGCTGCCGCCGCCCACCGCCGTCGGGTCATCCCCAGCATCATCGCACCCATCACTGCTGGCATCCTCCTCCTCCTCCTCCTCCCTTTGGTCGCCAACGCCGCAATTCTCTGCGTCCCTTTCACGCTTCGCCCGCAAATCACTGCCACCCATGGCGTCTTCCGCCGTAGCCGCAACAGAGGCAGAGGGAGGAGGACTCGACTTGCGAAAGAAGGAGCGCCGCGCAAGGTTGTATGACTCCCTCGGGAAACTGTTGTCGTACACGATGGTCGCAAAGCCTGATACCTTTCCTGCAGGTTGCGCGTGGCTGAGGGGCACCGTGGGGTCGCCGTCCATTGCACCAGCTGCCGCGCGCAGCCGCTTTTCCAGCTGCTTCTGCTGGTCAACCTCAAAGAGCTCGCGGCGCTTTGTCTCCTCCTTCCGCTGCATGAACTTCATGCCGCGCAGCACCTCCAGTGTCTTGGCCTTGTCCATCGCTATAACGCTACACTCACCCACGAGCAGAAACGGGTGCCTCCCCTCACCACCAATCAACGACCAGCTAAGGCAAGTAGCAAACACGAAAAGAAGAGAGCAACACATCATGCGATGGGTATCATTTGTTTTCTACATCCCTGAGCGTACCTCGCACCCGCCCCACTGGGCCCCTCTTTTGTAGTGGTTTCGTGTGGGAAGTTTGCTTTGTTGGTTCCATTTCCAGAGTTGTATGGCCTCACAGGACGACATCAGAGAGACGCTGACTGTCAGACGCCGTCCACAGCCAGACCTTGTTTTTACAATTTCTTTTTTTTTGTGGTTTCACCTTTCTTGTTTTTCTGTTCTCCTCCTTTCCTTTCCATCTTTTGGAGTTATCTCAGCTGTGTTTCTGTTTGTTTCTTCTCGTTGTTTGTTTGCTTGTTTTTTTTGTGTGTTTCTCCGGCTACTCTCCTCTTCGTTGCCCCCGCACCGTCGCTGTTGCCGGCGAAACAACCGAACACCACACGGTGTGGGGCAAACGGGAATAACCCGAAGAGCATTCAAACGCCGGGGGCGGTGGAAGAGGAACCCCGCCCCAACCACGGTCAATAACTGTACATTCTCACTGGCTCCCCGGCACACGCGACGCAAACGTCTTGCCTCCGTTCTCCCGCATCTGCGAGGCCGAGCGGGCGTTCTTATACGCCGGCAGCTGCAGCCGCTGGCTAACGGGCACAGGGAAGCGGGGCGGCTGGTGCGACAGCGCACGTGCCGGGCTCACCGCGCCGCCCAGCCGCACGCCACCAACCGCCTCAACAGGAAAGGAGGGGTCAAGCACAACGTTGTGTGGCGTCGAGAGCTCAGCAGCTCGCAAAAGCTCAGCCTTCTCGCGGTCCTCGTTGGTCACCTCCTTGTGGTCAAGCATCGTCAGTGCCGGCAGTGCGGCAATCGTCTGTGAACGGTACGGCGACTTGCGCGCGACGGCGTTCCCAATAAACGTCGCGGTTGCCAGACAGCTTGCGTTGCGGAGGTCATTGAGTAGCAGCCGAAGATCGCTAAGGCGGTTAGAGCCGAGACTAAGCACTTCAAGCCACACCAGCGGCTGCAGCCCCTCTGTGGAGCGAATATAGTTCTCCTCAGCGGAGATGTCCGTGAGCTGCAGGTTGCTTGAAAAGCAGTCAGGCCCCAACGAGCGCAGCTTGTTGTTGTCCAGCAATAGCTCTCGTAGGTCTGTGAGCCCATGCAGGCTTTGCTCAATAGAGACAATTTCGTTGCCCTTGAGGTTCAGGAATTTTAGACGGGACAGCTTAAGGCCCAGCGCAGCGACGTCGGTGATGTGGTTGCTCTCCAGCGAGAGCGATCGAAGGCTATCAAGGTGCTGCAGCGCGTTACCCACTGCACACTGACCTAGTCGATTGTGTGAGAGGTTCAGCGCGACGAGGTTGCGTAGCGGCAGAAGGCCATCAATACGCATGAGAGAGTTGTGGTGGAGGTGTAGTACCTTTAGGCGGGTGAATGGCTCCAGCATCATCACCTCGCGCAGACCGCATTGCGAAAGGTCCACCTCTTGCGCGTTGCTCCACAGACCAGGCGTCCCCGCGCGCTCGACAAGCAGCTCCGAGTTTACGCGGCCGGCGAAGACATCCCTCGCCCGCTGTTGATCCGCCTCGCTGATTGGCACCGCGTTGAGCACCTTTAACTTGGATAGGTTGTAGATGAGGTAATCGCGGAACTCACTGCGCCCCTCCGTGTCTGTTCGGCCGGCACACGGGTTCCCTGCCGCATCCATCGAGACGAGTTTCGGCAGGTGATGCAGTGGGTACAGGTCACGCACCTTGGCGACCAAGTTGTCGGGGAAGTAGAGCTCCTCCAAGGACACGCAGTTCTGCAGCGCGGACATATTCATAATGGAATTCTGGCCAATCGAGAGAAATCGCAACTCGCTCAGCTTTTCCAGCCCTTCCGTCGCGTGCAGCTTATTTTGCGACAAGTCCAGCGACACCAACCGGAGGCCGCTGAGAGGCTTGGCCGACGTCACCATATTGTCTCTCACATTCAGCGTCCTAAGGTGCCGCAACTCCCCCAAGGGCGTGAGGTCCTCAATGACGTGTGATGACAAGCTGAGGTGACGCAACTGTGGCAGCCACGTCACCCATTCAAGACTACGCATCAGGCTGAGACGAAAACAAAACGCGCGGGCAGTCTTTAGAGGCGGCAATAAAGTCTCCTTCTTCGCTGACAAGTGGAGCGCACGGTCGGCATCTGTCTGTTCCGCGAGCTCCGCAAACACTTGTTCAAAGGAGCGCGCCCGCAAAACATGTGCGTTGTTGTTGTTGTCATCATCGTCGCCGCCACTTCGGAGCAATCCCGTGAGCGCGGCACACTCCCCGCGTCGTTTGTGCTCTTCCGAAATAATGTACTGCAACGCCATCTGATCAAAGTTAATTGTGCGCTTTCGGAGAAACGTTAGATACGCACGACGCGAAACCGCAACACCGTTGAGGTGCTGCAGCTGCGGCAGCAGCGCAAAGCAAAACACCTCCGCCGCTTTGTCGAGCATCCACGGGTTGTGATCCATTTGAAAGTCGTTCAGGCGTGGTGCGCCCCGGCGGAGCTGAAACAAATCCTCCAGCGTATGCAGCTGATTGAAGCTCAGACAGAGTGTATGGAGGGCGGGAAACTCCGCGCCCGCAAACTCAACGCGCCCGAGAGCGTTGTGGCCCAGATCGATCTGCTCCAACAGTGGCGCTGCCGAGGACAGCGCCTTCCACGCAACACATGAAATCTTGTTATTATGAAGAAGTAGTTTCTTGAGGGACACCAACATTTTGGGGGACAGCACCTCTGGAATGGACGTGATTTGCTGATGTAATATGCTACAATGCGGCATGGAATCACCTGCGGTGCATCCTATGTGCCTTGCGTACGACTCGATCACATCGTTGCTGAGGGGGCCGCTTGCGTGGAAGGTGGAATATTTTGGTCGATGCAGCTCCCTTGCGTTCCGCATAGTATTCTCCGTCTCTTCAACAGCAAAAACGTGGAAGGTGTTGGACTTGAGCCAGTTGAGGAAGGAAAGCAATGGATATCCAACAGTGCGTGTATCGTTGACGCCGTCGTGTGCGCTCTCCGGCAGCACCTGCTCCAACAGTGCCCGGAGCGCTGCTCCATCATCGTAGATCGACAGCGCAGGGTTGACATGTAGATGCGCCTTGGTAGTGTACGTGAAGTCAATCACATACTCCGGCAGCGCGAGGCACTTATCGAACATGTGCCACACCTTCACAGACGAGTCATGTGGGGAGGCGCGGTGAATAGAGAAAACCTCTTCTCCGTACTGCTGCCGCGTCACGCGGCGTCGATCCCGCTTCATGAACGGCTGCTCGCTGTTTCCAGTGGAGTTGCGACCACCACCCATCTCTGCCACGCACTTGCCGAGGAACAGTCGCCACACCACCACCTGTCCGGAGAGCGACTCGGAGGGTAGAGCGAAGCCGTAAATGTCGCGGTAGTTGCCCACCGATAACAGCCGCTCCTGGTCAGCGTAGTACAGACTATTTGTCAGCGCCACTCCCTCGTCCTCCGGGTAGAGGTTAGTGAAGCCATTCATCATCACTTCATGCAGGAAACTGCGCTGGTCCTGCGGGCGCCGTGGGACCGCACTGAAGAGCCGCACCAAGGCACGGCGGTTGCGTGTATCGGCGAGATCAATGTCGAGTTCACGCATGCGGTTGTCGAAGCGCTCGCGCAATCCTTGACACATGATGCGGAAAACGCGGTTTGCCTTGACACCGGTGACTCCCACCGCCTCATACAGATGCGCATCGAAGCGAGTGCTCAGCATCTCCTTCGCGCTTGCGCACCAACTGTCTGCTTCGGTACCTTCCTCCAGACGAATGTTACCGCATGAATTCAACTCCAACAACAGGCGCTCATGTAGAATATCCGACTCGAAGATGGTGCGTTGCTGTGCCTCCAGCAGCTGGCGCTCAATTCCCTCCAGCTCCACTTCCCGCGTCTCACGAGCCCGTTGAACCTTGAAAATGTGTGCCTTCTCATCTTCCGTCGCATCTCGGCTTTCCGGTTTGGCACCGTGTCCAGACTCGCTCAATTCTAAGATTTCCAAATCTAGCTGGCGCAAAGCCTCACGAGCCATATTTCTCTTGCTTTCAGCCTCGTGCTGTAACTGATCAAGGAGCGCTGCGATGTTCCTATCTAATATTGCACCGCGCATACTGTAATAGATGCTCTTCTTTGCATACACAGATACTGCAAGCGATCTCTGTTCCACTGTAATGGCAACACCGTCTAGTTGTTCTAACTGCGGCAGATGGCGCAGTGTAAAAGTTGTGTAGTTGCTCAGGTGACAAACGGGGGCGTCGCCATACATGGAATCGCCAAGCCAGAGGCTGCGTAGCGACCTGAGGACCCCCAAATGAGTCAATTGACCAAAGAAGTAAATTGGATTGTTTGCCACATTAATATCCTCCAAAGACACCATAGTGGGCGTGAAGGTATTTTCTAGCGTTGCGATGCGGTTCGAGGCGACCCAGAGTGACTTTAACTTTGGGAAAGAGCCCAGACCCTTGATGTGCTGCAAGCTGTTACCACAGAGCCACAAGCTCCGTAATTGAGGAAGATGAGGAATACCGTCCATAGATTCAATGAGGTTCCCCTGCAGAAAGAGTTGCTGTAGTCGGTGCATGTTCTGGAGTCCTTCAATAACGCGAATATTGTTTTCATTCAGCCACAGCTCCTCCACGTGGTGTAGATGGGACAAGGGCTCCATGCTGGTAAGACCAACGTGTATAATCTTCACAACAGTCAAGTAAGGGAAGAGTCGCAGCTGCGGAAGGTGTGGCGTTGAAAGGAGGAACAATTCCATCGTAGTGAAGACATGTGGTGTCTGCAGGAAGTCCTCAACTGTCCATCCATTGTTGTCACAGAGTAGCTCCACCACCTCCGTCGTTTCCGGGTCCTTCATTGCTTGCCGAATGGCATTGCGAAGGTGCTCCACGACAGTGGAGGACGTCCCCTCGTTCGGTTGCGCTACGGCGTTGTCGTGTTCATCTGTCATTCCTCTAGCCTGCCCTTCACCAAGCCGCACGCACAGCGACTCTCAAGCGCACGATGAAAACCTTGCGGGATTTACTTCCCCAGCGTTGTTGAGTGGCAGTGATCCCGTAAAGGTCTTTCCTCTCACTTTATGCCCGAGCCAACTAAACTACAATATATATATATTTATATATATCCTCATATATGAATACCTGCACAGGAAAGGTATTCGTGCCTGGCCGCCCAACCCCACTCAACAAAACAAAAAAAAAAAAAAACAGAAATCCCCACCACAACAAAAGTAAAAAAAAAAAGTTTGTGCATGTAAAGCTTAGCAACGAGCAGATATAACGGGCCATACAGCCCAACCAAACATGCGAAGCCATATATAACACCATGGTAAGCACACAACAAGATGGAAAAAGTATGAATAGGTGTCTAATAATAACAACTGGCGCACAATAACGGCAATACATAATCTCTCTCTTCCCACCACACACACACAAAAAAAAAANAAAAAAAAAAAAAACATCCTCTTAGAGGTCTGCCGACTTCATTGGTCTCGGATCTATCGGCACGCCACGTGAATCACAGCCCTTAGAGTAGCGCTCCCATCGCGTGCATACCAACTCCCGCGCACGTTTCGCAACCTCATTTATCTCAACCTCCTCCGCCGCTGAAAAGATGGCGGATATGAGCTGCTCCTCCCGCTCGTCCAGCAGCTCCTCGCAGGTGGAGGCGAGGAAAAGCGGCATCCACCCCCCACTAACGCGTTCCACAATGTGGCTCCTGGAGAAGAATAGCGATGGAAGGCCATCCTCACGCAGCTCCACTCCGTACTCCTGTCCCACCTGGCGGCAGAGGTTTTCCAATGCGTCAACCGTCTCGTACTCCTTTGGCCGCTCACTGCGCGACGCTTGCCCACCGCTCCGTGCGGCGCGCTCCTTGCGGACCAAATGCCGAGCAATGACGTTGCGCAGGAGATAGACCGCCTGTTCTACGACAGCACCACACGCAGAGCACTTGAGTGGAAGGTACAGCTCCGGGTTCTCCGCGGGATCCGGCATCAGATGATGGATGGGGTGGTCCTCATCGATTTGAGTTCTCTTCAGACCATCATACCCGTCCATAAGCGGATTTTGAGCGGCAACAGGTGATATAGCGAAGTACAGCGTAAACAGTAGGCATAGTGCAACACGCATTGGTGGCATCATGCCAACAAAAAAAATTTGTAAAGAGGTCTGAAGTGTTGTCTAAGTTCTAAGGCAAAGAGGAGATCGCAGGCGAGAGCATCAACAGCAGCTCAGAAGCTTCGCCAGCAGAAGTGTATGGTGATAGGGAAGTCGGAAAGAAACAGGGGGGGGGGCGTACATGTGTACAAAAGAGCTCATTTAGAGAAAACTGTCCCACACAATGAGGGAAACTGGGTAAAATGCACTCGTGTCGAGCTTCCGACTACAAACTCGCAAAAAAAAGGGGGAAAAAGAGGTGTGAAAAAAAAAACCGCTCAGAGAAATGGTTCGATAGGGCAGGAGTCATTCTCTGTGCTTTTCACACTCCTGCCGTAGGGCCATAACCTACCTGTACGCTGTAGGCCTGCTGGTTTAAAGATGCTTCTGAGGGACTACGTTCCGGCAGACGCAACGGCACTGGTGAAGACGCAACGCCACACCAATGCGAGTGGGGCGAAATAGAGCGCGACCCTTGACCTCCCACAATGCCACTCCCAATGCGGAAGGCGCCAGGTGTCACATTTTGCCGCTGTACCAATGGGCTTTTTTCAGCCGGTGTTAAGGTATATAAGTACGAGGCGCCGCTTCTCCGTTGTATTTGTTGTTGTTGTCTTTGCTTTTCCTCTTCCTCCTGCTGCTGCGTGGGCGGTGATGCAACAGCGCCCGCACTGTTTGGCGACTTGGACCTTGACGGGGGGCTTGAGGAGGGAGTGATGGTGTCACCAAGACCGGGACTAACCCACAACAGCGACGGCGTATCGGGGGGCCTATCAGAACCACTGTCGTATATTTGTTCTCCACTCACCACGTCATACATCACAAGCTGCGGTCCGTCCTCAGCGAAGGGTTCGCTCCGCAATGGCAGCTTCTGCTCCTTCAACGAGCCCGTCCTTGCGCCTTCAGAGCCCCTTTGAAGACTTTCAACACGACGAGAGATCTCCTTGGGGGAAGCAGCAGGTAAGTTGTGTCTGGGTGGAACGGCCCTAATGGCCTGCGGGGATTCCCGTGGCGCCGCCAGACGCTCCTGCAGCGAGTTGGCCAGCGTCCCAGGCGGCTTCCCCGACGGCAGCAGGACGCGCTGTTTGGTGGGGAAGAAAAGCCGCGTCGTGGGGCTCCGCAAGTTCAGCGGCCGTGCACTTGGTGCCAATTCGCTCCGTGGGCACAGCTCGTAGAAGCCCGCCTCCTCCATCATGCTAAGCGAGAGGAGTAGAAAGGGGTAGTCGGTGGTGTATGTCGGCAGCGTCACTGCCTGGCCAAGCGAACTGTCCGCCGCGTCGTTCGGAAGCAGCGGCAGCATTACGTCGTAGAGCATCAGAGCCACGCCGGGCTCCTGGCATGTGACTATGTATGCGCGAGAGCCACCATCCTCTCGAGCGACCTGAATCTCTATACTGTTCTCCTCCGCGAAGAAGACAAATCGCGTCACGTCGCGCAGGAATACGGTGACAGTGAACGTCGACGGCGCTACGCGAAACAATATTCTGTTGGCGTAAAGACTGATGGCCACATCATCTGCAGCGATAACAGGGTACGGTGTCTCGGCGATCGCAAGCCGTCCCCAGATGGTGCGGTGGTGATACTGCGGTTGTTGATCATCATGATGATGTTGAAGGTGCCTCTCGTCCCCTTTTCCATTTCCAATTGGTCCCGCCGCCATCACCGTACCTGTGCTGCGTGTATTTCTCTCTCTCTCTCTCTCTCTCTGTGTGTGTGTGTGTGAATCAGCGTGCTGGCGAACGAAAATCCACGATATCTAACAATCACCGCGAAACAAAACACGAACGCGAGACGGCCGCAGAAAAGAGGGGAAAGAGAACAAAACGCACATCATACGCCCAACCCGTGCTGGCATTCGCCCTCAATTACACACACTTCCTGTGATCCAAAAAATTAAGAAGCAAAAAAGGGTAATGGAGCAGACGCACTACCTCTTCTCATATCTACGCTCTGTGCCTCGCTCATTTACCTCCTGTTTTTTGCCGTTTGTTTTTTGCACGGTTCGCCTCCTCCTTCCGTGCCTTCTTGAGGCGCCGTTCAACGTCCAGCCGCGCCTTCTCGGGGTCCAGGGCGTGGCGCACCACCGCGGCGGCGAGCAGAAGGCCGAATAGCGGTGGCATGTAGCTGATAGTTCCGTTGATGGCGCGATCTCGCCCACCGGACTCCTGCCGCTGCGGCTCTAGCGGCCGCAGTGCCGTCTCGCGACTGTGCACGACCGTGATCTTGCCGGGTCCCAGGCCACGCTTGCGCAGCTCATTGCGGCAGCAGCGTGCGAGTGCGTCGTTCTCTGTGTCAAAGAGGTCGCCGGTGGTGACGAGTGATGGATCAAGGCGGCTGCCTGCCCCACAAGACGAGAAAGTACTGAGACCGAGTTGCACCGACGTGGCGAGAAGCGCCACCTTGCAGTCAACGCTGTCGATACAGTCAACGACATAACTGTAGCGCTGGCGTGTCAAAATGTCCTGCATGTCCTCCGGTAACAGCAGGGCATCGAGTGCCGTCACGCGGCAGTGTGCATTAATATCCTGCAGGCGCTTCGCGAGCACCTCAACCTTGCTCCTCCCAATGGTACTGTCGAGTGCAACGAGCTGGCGGTTTTTATTGGTCGAGGAGACAACGTCGTGGTCGCAGATGGTGATGCGGCCAACACCACTTCGAACAAGGGTCTCGGCGCAGTGACCACCGACACCACCCACGCCGGCAAGAAACACATTGACGTCTTGTAGTTTGCGCACCCCATCGTCCCCGATTAAGATTTGTGTGCGCTCGTAAATGGCGGCGTTCAGCATTACTTCGGCTGCGTCCCTGCTATGGGCATACCACTACCTGCAGAGACGAAAAGAAGAAATACAGCTGCTGCTGGTGCAACGAAGAGTAATATATTAATCTATCTATCTAATATATATATATATATATATATATATACTTCGATATATAGTGAACATAACAGAAAGACGGCTTCTCCCACACGGCACAGACCTTCCGTCCACCACAATGTGTGGTCCCTCATAAGCCAATGGGATGGGGAAGTACACAACGTCATTTCAGGTGTGAGCACAGCCCCCTTGCCCCCCTTCAAATACAGAGACACAAAAAGCCATCACCGCCTTTATCCTGTTGCGCCACCACCAACCTTCTCGCGCACGTACGCGGGTATCGGAACCCGATGCATCAAACATGCTCGCATGACTTGCCGGTACGCCTCGACTGGCAGCTGGAACTCCTTGGACAGACCCTCGGCAAGGTGTAGCAGCGACAGTCCCTGCATCCACAGACCCTTCCCACCAGTCAACAGAAACATGTCCCGGTGGATGCTTTCGGGTGTGTGCTGCAGGAATGTGCTGTGGCTCCCGCACTGGCACAGGTGCAGGAACTCCTCGTAATACTTCAGCCTCATTGTGGTGTCCTTCTCCAGTAAGAGGAGATCCACATAAGCCCAAAGGCACACAGCACCAACTACATCAGGTGCGTTATCACCCCATTCCTGCTTGACAAAACAAATGGCGCTAGTGGATGCAGCCACCACGTCATCCACAAGAGACTCTTGACCAACCCTACCATCGCCGCCTCCTCCTCCTCCTCCGTCAACGTGGGCACCATCAGCTGCACCTAATGCCTCACTGCCATGACGGGTACAGCGAGGCATTTTGTACGTACCATTACCATAGCGGCGTTTCTCGCGGCAAAGCACAGCGGCCGAAGGCCACAAGTGACGCCGCACCTCTTCCATCTCAGCAGCATCGTGCCGAGAGAGCGCGGCGTAACTGACAAACGACGCAGCAAACTCTTGGGCCTCTGCTACCATGACTAACCGCCTGAACGCATCGCGGCTACTCTCTCCACCCAGAAGCCACTCCTCGGCGCACGCACGCAGCTCCCCTTCCACCTTGATACAGGTGTCTACCTGATCATCCACATCTGTCACTGCCAAACTTCCATCAGTGGACTCAGAGAGCTCAACGAGTGTGCGCTGTTTCTCGCTGATCTGTAACTGCGTCCCTTGACAAACGGCTAGGGCCGCGAGAGCCTCTAACTCGCACAGCAAAGAAACAGACATGCGGTAGATGGCATACAGCCACGAGAGCGACGCACGGTGCCGCACTGCGGCCTCTGGCGTCACGAAATTCACTGCACTTGCCCCAAACATTACTCGGAGCGCGCTTGTGGCGATACCCACGCTGCTCGAGTCCATGGCATCAGAATGACCTACAAGTGATCCTGCCGTTGTTGATGTAAGAGTAAGAGAAGCAGCAGCACTGCTAACTGCTGAGGTTGTACCTGCATCGCGTCGCCTTAGCGCGGCACACTTCTCAATGGCCGTCAGCAGTGTGCTGCTTTCTGTCAACTTTTTTTCGATACCAATCTGAGGCGCCGCCTTGAGTCGTTCCTGTTTTACAAATGTATTGATGCATGAGTAGCCATCCGGGTTGAGGGAATCGAGCTCCATGTATTCCAGCACCTGCAGCAACACCCGGAGCACAAATGGAGACAACTGAAATGCCGCCAGCTCCCGCTGACGATACAAACGATGAAACATTGCAGGAACCAATCTCAACGGAAAATGCATAGCCAGACACTTTACGAGAGAGTCTGGCAAACACATGCCCACATTGCAGTATAATGATTCACCCCCCTCTCGCTTATCGTTGCTTCCTTGCACCATGACAGATTCCAACACGTCCATTACATTACTCTGGGGCAGAAGCTGATGAAGTGCTGTTAGCGTGGATAGCGACCCCGCCTCCTCCATTTCACCCTCGACACAGCTTAGCTGCAGAATACGGTGGACAACCACCTGACTCAGCGATGGACAGCAGTGCAGAACAGCGTCGGCAAGACCCACCACGACGCGAAGCCGCGGCACCTCCAGTACCCGATGCGAGAGCGTCTCCAGCGCCGCTAGCTTCGCTTCCCCATGGAGCTGCTTCACAACCGGCAGTTGCTGGTGGAGCGCCAATGCTGGATCCCCCAGCGGAGCTGCAGACCCTCGTCTAACAAGGTGGTCAACGCTCGACGCTCGTGCCACGAGTGCGTGAAGATATGTCCTGTCAACCCTGGGCAGACCGAGCGAGCGGCTCGCCATCTCCATTCCTGCAAAAGCGTTGGGCGGTGAGGGAGAGGCATTAAGCGTCACCTCTAGTACCGGCGAGCGCAGCACAACATCGCTGCGGTTACCGCCTCGCCGAACCCGCCAGAGACACGCCGTGCGAATGTCGTTGTGAATGCTGCTAAACTGCCGCACGAGCGCGTGGCAGAGCAGCTGCTGCGTGTCGTACTCCTCATGCAGCGGCTCGAGATCCATGCAGCGCACCAGCAGCGAGCTCAGTGCGGAGGTGCAAACGGCCTCACCGCACGTCAGCGTGTCAACAGCGTGGCACCGCATCATACAAAGCGCCCGCAATGTCTGAACGGCTTGCGTTCGCCGAAGTGACAGTCGACACCGGTACAGAATCAACGGGAACAGGTGAGCGTCCACGCCGGATGCGCAGCAAAGAGCCCCGATAAATGACACATGCTTCGATGACAATTCCACACTTCGGTGAGCAAGCGCCAAAAGCATTGCCTCACAGAGATACGACATCCCATCGCTGCTGCTGTGATGCTTCGGACGAAATAGACAATGAATACGGTACGCCACGAAATACTCAAGCAACGCCACGAGCGCGTCGGAGTGGAGACCACGCAGAAACTCCTCCATTCCAATTGGGAGAGGCTTCTCTTTGTCTATGCACGCCAACAATTCCCCCACCTCGCAAATAGAGGCAGCATATCCGCTTTGCTCTTGCAGGTAATGGTTGCTCTCAACGCTAACCCAACGCCTTCTTCGTAGAAGTGTATGAGAGGAAAGAATAGTGGCTATATAGCTACTGCTGCTGCTGCTATTCGTAATACTACTAATATTGTGGTCATTGTTCTTGTCGCTGCTGCTGCTGCTGATGGTACTGCTGCACGCCCGGTATGGCACTCGCTGAATAGAAACCACAGCAGGGCCTGCCACGTTCCTCGCCAAGGTGCCGTGCAGCAGCAGCGCCTGTCGTCGAGTGAGAAGCTCCGTTGTGCCGCTCCTTGAGGTGCCTAGTGGTGATCGCCCAATCCTACCCAACCGGCCGCCATCTAATACGTACAAGGTCCCAAAAAAACAGAGGAAAGGAAAAAAAAAAAAGAAATTACAAATCAAGAGAGCAACAAAGCGACGCAGAGGAGTTTGTTACCGAAAAGGAGAAGGTGGGGTATACGTTAAAGCGGAGACTCAGCAGAGCACAATCCATAGAGCGGTGTGGGATACCAAAGAACAAAAATACAACAAAGAGTTACCACCACTTTCTCAATTCTTCGCAGGGCACACGAGATCACGAGAAAAGAGAGCGCCATCAAATCGCATTTCTGTCCCTTCCAGGCTCCTAAGAACGCTAAAGACATGTCCCACCGAGGGTACCGCAACACAGAGGGTTGTCTCAGTAGCGGATTCGCGCCAGATATGAACAGGCTGAACCCCAACAAAGCAGAGGAACTGCAGAACTTCAGCGTCATCCAGCCGGCGCGGAAGTTCACGAATAAAGAGAACCTTGCGGACATCCCTCGCAATGGCGCTGCTAGAGGAATACTTCGCTTCCAGAGGTCCCTTCTCTAGGTTCTCCATGTAAGCATCGCCATACAACAACCTCATTTGCTCTACCGCCTTTTCCAGTATCCCTTTGCATTCCAAGCGACCGAGCAGGAGTTCCTTTTTCCTCTGAAGCAGCTCTGTCGTGCTCATTGCATTTGCCTGACTTGACATGGTGGCACCTTCCGGTTGATTTGTGTCCCCGCCGCTTGATGTCAGGATCCGTAACTCCTCCTGAAGCATTGCATCCTTGGCCAGTGCTTCTGCCCGCTCTTTGCGTATTCTGTGGGCTGGGTACGCCTCGTATTTTGCACGCCAGCAGCGCCATTGTTCTTCCTGTGCCTTGACCCGTGCAGCCAGAGGCTCCAATAGAAGTTGCTGCTGCGCTTCGCTTGCTTCAGCTACACGAACCCCAGTTGATTTGTCCTTGACAAAGGAGTTTATAGCGAATATAACCGCTGCCGCAGTTTCCTTGGTGTTAAATGAGACAATGGCGCGACTTTCATCCGGGAGACATAGTATATTGAGAAATAAAGCATTTGGTATCCTGGCACAGATCTTCTCAAGCTGCCGTCGCATAGCCTCAGGGGTGCAGTGTATTGCCGGCACGTTATCAAAGGCAACACAATCCACAGAGCATGCACCACTTTCCGAGAATACGCTCGGCAGTGGAGGTGGCGTTGGTAGAATACCACCACGGCACCAAACACCGTCAGTGGGCGATGATGAGCTCGCCTCCGCCGTGGTGAGGAGACATGAGTCCAGCGATGCTTCCGTACGACTGCGTTTATCGGGACGGCCAGAGACCGGCTGAGCACCTTCTGTCATTTCCTTCTTCGCTGTGGACGATGACGCTGGCAGCGTCGGCCGATTCAGGATCTCCTCAGCCAACTGCGTTGTGAGGGTCTCTGTGAGGGTCTGGATGAGCACCGCGTCGAGCGCCTCACCAGCGGCGGTACCCAAGGCCTCCTGCACCTGTTGCTGCAACGCTTCCCGGTCGAGCGGGGCCTCCAGTCGTTGTTGATACGCCACCATTTCACACGCTTTGAAGAGCGACGATAGCAGATCCCCTTTTGTAAGCGTTGTCTTCGCCGCGTCATCGGCGCATTGCTGCAAGACGCGGTCGAGTACCTGCTTTACATCCAAAAAGGCATAGTCCCCATTTACGGCGGGTGACAGAAGCACTGGTGATGCTTCTGGTGTGGTTTTTTCACGGCTACGCTTTCCCTTCGCTAAGCGTCCACCTTCAACATGTTTTGAATCACTCATCTTCTCTTCCATAGCGCCGCTCATAAAAAGACAAAAGTAAAAAAAAAACGAAGAAGAAAAAACGCTCAATAATACCAACAGTACTAATAATAGTAAGAATCATAATAGCCATAGTAATAAGCATACCAATAATAGTAAATACCAATAAACACGACAGTGAGAGTGACACTTCCACCTTTTCCACTTAATAATATGAAACGCATCTATTCAGGCGCATGGAACCAGGAAAAAAGTGAGAATCAAGCATGACGGCCGCGACGGAGCTAGCATTGCCGTTGAAATAGCACTGGTACTAAAAAGAACGACACATCAATAGTTATTTGACGGCTGTCCAGTCTTATTCAAAACCTCAGCTACGATTCCATTCAACTTCTTCTTCTCTGCCAATGCCTTCATAAGCTCTACAATCATAGGTATGTAGTTATGCCGCCGGCGCTCGTTCTCCATGCGACCCTTTTCACGCTCTGCACGCAACTGTGTTAATTGCCCCTCAAGGTATGCCGTCGGTGCCTCACGCGCTTTCAAATCATTGATTTGCTTCTCCAGCTGCAACACGCGATCATCCACAACAGCCATGAGAGAAAACGATATCCCCTGACCAGTTCCTGCTCTATCCGCCCCACTCTTGTCAGCGATGCGCTTACGTACCACCTCAAGCAGCTTTTCCTTGTAGTTACTATCGGTAGCATCAGCTGCAAGGATGGGGCCCTCCTGCAGCCCGTCGAGCTCCCAGATGGATCCATTCTTGTACACAAACGAGGAGTAGTGGTACACGTCGCTGGTGTCTGGCATTTGTGCATCCATAGCAAATATCTCGCTGGGCGCGAAGGAGTTGTGTGCATCGCGCAGCACTTCGCATTCACCCACCTGGGTCCCACGCAGATGGGCGTTCATACCCTCCGTAAAGGAAAACAGATTGGTGAGCGCGTCACCGAGCTCAATGTGGTCACCGTGATTCAACAGCGTGTTCACAATTGCGAGCGTGGCGCAGGCGTTGGTGACGGTCTGCTGTGCAAAGTACACTGGGGCGTCCGGCACTACCACGCCATCTAGCGCCACCGACTTACCCGCCTTCCACTTGAAGAGGAGGATGAGGCCATAGACGTTCTCGTATGTCTTGAAGAACTCCGGCTCGAGGCCAATAATTTCCTCCACCGCCACGCCGCGAGCGCCGAAGCGCTCGATCAGCTCCGTGAACACGGCCGGGTCGCTTTCAATGAGACACCAGCCCGGCATGCCTTCGCGCAGTGATGTTTGCTCGGCGAAAAAAAAAACGCAGTACAAGAAACGATCTCGTGGACGTCGACAAGCCAATAAAGCAGCGCACGCAGCACCCAAGAAAGAGAGAGAAAGAAAGAAAGAAAGAAAGAAAGAAAGA